>NW_027954634.1:0-1212 GCF_054177405.1 Leptonychotes weddellii
AATCTTTAAAAAAAAAAAAAAGACACACATAACATGAAATTTACCATCTTAACCGTTTTAAGTGTACTACTCAGTAGCGCTCACACTGTTGAGCAATGTATCTCCAGAACTTTGTCATTTTGCAAAACTGAGACTCTATACCCATTAAACAAACCCCTCTCTCCCATCCCCCCTTTCATAGACTTTTAAATCTTTATGATTTCCTTCCAACCACTTTGCTCTTCACAGACTCTCCCACTAGTAGACAGCTCTAGCCTTTTTTTTTTTTAAGATATTGTAGCTGACCTTATTCAACTGCCTTATAAGTTCTAGAATCATCTCTGTTTGCCCTTTAAAAGGCACCAACAAGCATATCTTCAGTGGTGAAGCTTTCTCTGTCAGGGCAGCCTGAGGGGTAGCTGACGTTGATGTGGCATGTAAAACCGAGCCACCACAGAGAGGAGAGGACAATTGTTAGTGCTCACTGGAGCCAGGTCTTGAGCACAGCCCTTTGTCTGCTGATTTCTAATAGGCATTATTCAAGAAGTAAAAACTAAAAGGGAGGGGTCCTATAGTCAAATCTTTGGAGGGACCTTGGATGACTCCAAGTTGAAAAGGACTCTTTCCTGTGTGATGGCTCTGATTCTTGGCCATGTCACTGAAGTGAGCAGCGCCCCACGGAGCACCTGGCTCAGGAACACTGCCTGCTAGGGGTCTCCAGAGGGGCTGGCCCAGCACAATGAGAGAGCCCAAAGATGGCGGGCAGAGCTCGAGAGGTAGGATCGCACTTCCTCCTGGGACAGCTGCATATCCAGGGAGTTGTATTTATCAGAAAAAGTCACAGAGACCAGTCCCTCTGAGGGAAGGGAATATAAAGTTAGACTCGCCCAGTTTTAGAAATCTGTCCTATCTTTCCCCTTTTCAGAGAAAGGGCAGCCAAAACAGAGTACTGGGTATCAAGTAGGTTGCCCAGAGATACTGTTTGCCCGAGCCAGTTCACATGGCCATAACAAAATACCACAGGCTGAGCAGTTCAGTTTATTTCTCACAGCTCTGGAGGCTGGGAGTCCAAGGTCAAGGTGTGGGCCGCTTAGGTTCCCAGGTGGGAGACAGCCACCTTCTCGCTCTGACCTTTCCTCGTGTGTGTACTTAGAGTGCCTTCCCTTTCCCTCTCATGAGGGCCCCACCTCCATGACCTAATCTAACCCACTTTCATGACTTAATCTATTACCT
>NW_027954635.1:0-213 GCF_054177405.1 Leptonychotes weddellii
CCTGTCCGGGCCCTTCCAGGCTTATGAGGCCCCTTTGAGCTGGACGTGGCTGGACTCTGGTCTGTCCCTTCGAGGGACACGTCCTGACCACACGATGTAGACGCCCATGTGATGCCGGCATGAGCTTGTTTTTATCTTCAGGTGACAGCCCAACCCCCCCCCCACCTGCCTCTTCCCTGCACCTGCAGCTGAGCGTGGCTGGAGGTCAGCACG
>NW_027954636.1:0-213 GCF_054177405.1 Leptonychotes weddellii
ATTTAGGGTCCCAAACTTCTCAGCTCCGCTTATGATTCTTAGCCAAAAGAGTTTAATAAAAATCTATTCTAGGGGGGGCGGAGCAAGATGGCGGAGGAGTAGGAGACCTGGATTTCGTCTCCTCTCAGGAATTCAGCTGGATAGGGATCAAACCATTCTGAACACCTACAAACTCAACAGGAGATCGAAGAAAGGAATATCAACAACTCTCTG
>NW_027954637.1:0-213 GCF_054177405.1 Leptonychotes weddellii
TTTTGAGGTTCCCTACAACCAGCAGATTCCCAGACGGGCTGGAGTAGCTGAGGTCTACCAGAACAGATCGCTCATCCCTTGGTGGATTGGCCACCCTGAGACCAATAGTCTGGGCTTTGGAGAAAACTGATAAGGCTCCCGCTGCTAAGAACACTCAGGTAAAGCATGCACAGCGCATAGCACGCTAAACACCGCTTTGCGATTGTGTGTGTC
>NW_027954638.1:0-213 GCF_054177405.1 Leptonychotes weddellii
CTCACGTATAAACTGAGAGGGGTCGAGAGTGCCTCCCTTGTAAGGTTGTTTAGTAATTAAGGATTAAGTAATTAAATGATCTGATGCATGTGGCAATAACCACTCTACAAATGTTTTAACTGTTATTATTATAAGAGCTCCGATCTCCGGAGACCCGGATTGTAGGGAAGACGGCCAATCTGCGTCTAGCCCGGCCATGAAGAAGAAGCTGAG
>NW_027954639.1:0-213 GCF_054177405.1 Leptonychotes weddellii
TTTATCTATTTGACAGAGAAAGCGTACAAGCAGGGGGAGTGGCAGGCAGAGGGAGAGGGAGAAGCAGGCTCCCTACGGGGCTCGATCCCAGGACCCCAGGATCATGACCAGAGCTGAAGGCAGAGCTTCACTGACTGAGCCACCCAGGCGCCCCCACAAAGGAAAAATATAAAGAGCAGCTACCCCAAAACTTCAAGAACACTTGCATGCTTT
>NW_027954640.1:0-213 GCF_054177405.1 Leptonychotes weddellii
CAAACTTATGAAACGGTAGTTGCATGGAGCTGCTGGTCCTCTTCCAGCCCCTGCCCAAGGCCAGTTCCTCTGGACAGCTGGGCGACTCCTTAGCTGACGGGGAAGGAGTTTTCCTACCACAACTTGTGGCACTTCCACTGATGGTTGCCATGGGAGAGTGGACACCTGAACCCCACATGCCCACTTCTAGTGTTTCATGGGAAGCTGGACATT
>NW_027954641.1:0-213 GCF_054177405.1 Leptonychotes weddellii
TTAATGGATTCCCACAGCACTTAAATTATATCTATATTCCTTACTGTGACCCTCCCAACTGTACAGGACCTGGCCCCTGCTACTTCCCCAGCCTTGACTCCTGCCCCTCTTTCCCACATGGGCTGGGTGACAGTATCATTGGCCTTCTCTCTGTTCCTTGAATATCTCATTTTTTTGTTTTTGTTTTTTTGCCTCAGGGCCTTTGCACACACT
>NW_027954642.1:0-213 GCF_054177405.1 Leptonychotes weddellii
CCTATTCTTTGTATGTATAAACTTCATCATTTTATGATTTGTCCTAATGTTACTTTTTGTAATGATAAGAAGATATACATCTATTTGCTTATTTTCCTTCTTTCTTACAGAAAAGGTAGGGTACTCTGTGTATCTTAATACATTTTTTTTCTCACTGAGTGAAATCACCTGAAAGTTACTCCAGAATTACTCCAGTTTCGTATGGGTCTTTCT
>NW_027954643.1:0-213 GCF_054177405.1 Leptonychotes weddellii
GCCCGTTGACAGGATTTACAAGTGCATGAAATCTGTAAATGGTTTTTGAGTCAAAGTAAATTATGTTAAAGCAGCCCCAGGCAGCTCTGTAAGAATTGTTTACTCTCCTCTTGTGAATGAAAGAGGTTTTTCCCTATACTCTTCATAAATAATACTTTAAAAATTATTTCTTTTAAATTGGTGAGAGAAATCAATATCTCTGTATAATGTGAA
>NW_027954644.1:0-213 GCF_054177405.1 Leptonychotes weddellii
CCAGAGCACCGGTCCCCATGCCTTTGCTGGAGGAGGCTCTGGAGACATGGATTTTCGGAGGATGAAGGACGGGGGAGGCAGTGGCTCGGGGTGTCTGTGGGCTTCCCCTGAGCAGGGATCAGGGAGGAAGCAGCAGGTGTGTAACCCGTCAGACCCCAACACCAACCCCACAGCTCAGCAGCCTGCCCCCTCCTAGCCTCGGTTTTCCTATCT
>NW_027954645.1:0-1212 GCF_054177405.1 Leptonychotes weddellii
CATGGTAAATGGTTTTCCACCCCCTCACATTAAATGAGGTGTTGTCTTTGGGTCTAAAATGAGTCTCTTGCAGGCAGCATAACGATGGAGCTTGTTTTTTTATCCAATCTGATAGCCTGTGTCTTCGGATTGGGGCATTTAGCCCATTTACATTCAGGGTAACTATTGAAAGATATGAATTTAGTGCCATTGTATGGCCTGTAAGGTGACTGTTACTGTATATTGTCTGTGTTCCTTTCTGGTCTATGTTTCTTTTAGGCTCTCTCTTTTCTTAGAGGACCCCTTTTAGTATTTCTTGTAGGGCTGGTTTGGTGTTCACAAATTCTTTTAGTTTTCATTTGTCCTGGAAGCTTTTGATCTCTCCTTCTATTTTCAATGACAGCCTACCTGGATATAATATTCTTGGCTGCAGGGTGCCTGGGTGGCTCAGTTGGTTAAGCGACTGCCTTTGGCTCAGGTCATGATCCTGGAGTCCCTGGATCGAGTCCCGCATTGGGCTCCCTGCTCGGCAGGGAGTCTGCTTCTCCCTCTGACCCTCCCCGCTCTCATGTGCTCTCTCTCATTCTCTCTCTCTCAAATAAATAAATAAAAATCTTTAAATAAAAAAAAAATATTCTTGGCTGCATATTTTTCTCGTTTAGTGCTCTGAATATATCATGCCAGTCCTTTCTGGCCTGCCAGGTCTCTGTGGATAGGTCTGCTGCCAATCTAAAGTTTCTACCATTGTAGGTTACAGACCTCTTGTCCCAAGCTGCTTTCAGGATTTTTCTCTTTGTCTTTGAGACTTGTAAGTATTACTATTAGATGTCAGGGTGTTGACCTATTTTTATTGATTTTGAGGAGTTTCTCTGTGCCTCCTGGATTTTGATGCCTGTTTCCTTCCCCAAATTAGGGAAGTTCTCTGCTATAATTTGCTCCAATATACCTTCTGCTCCTCTTTTTCTTCTTCTTCTGGGTCCGAATTATTCTAATATTGTTTTGTCTTATGGTATCACTTATCTCTCGAATTCTGTCCTCGTGATCCAGTAGTTGTTTATCTCTTTTTCTCAGCTTCTTTATTCTCCATCATTTGGTCTTCTATATCACTAATTTCTCTTCTGCCTCATTTATCCTAGCAGTTAGAGCCTCCATTTTTTATTGCACCTCATTAATAGCCTTTTTGATTTTGACTTGGTTAGATTTCAGTTCCTTTATTTCTCCAGAAAGGGTTTC
>NW_027954646.1:0-213 GCF_054177405.1 Leptonychotes weddellii
TAAATAAAATCTTTAAAAAAAAAAATCAGTTGTGTTTCTATGCACTAATAAAAAAGTAGCAGAAAGAGAAAGTAAGAAAACAATCTCATTTACAAATGCATCAAAAAAAAAAAACCTATGAATTAACTTAACCAAGGAGGTGGAAGACCTATATTCAGAAAACTATAAAACATTAATAAAATAAATTGAGGATGACACAGATAAATGGGAACA
>NW_027954647.1:0-213 GCF_054177405.1 Leptonychotes weddellii
GGAGCAAGATGGCAGAGGAGTAGGAGACCTGGATTTCGTCTCCTCTCAGGAATTCAGCTGGATAGGGATCAAACCATTCTGAACACCTACAAACTCAACAGGAGATCGAAGAAAAGAAGAGCAACAACTCTCTCATCAGAAAAGCGACCACTTTCTGGAAGGTAGGACGTGCGGAGAAGTGAATCCGAGGCGATATTCGGGAGGATAGACGGC
>NW_027954648.1:0-213 GCF_054177405.1 Leptonychotes weddellii
CCTAGGGAAACACGGGGTTAGGTTCCTGGGAGCCTCCAGGCACAGTTTTGTCAATCAAAACCCCATTCGTGCTATATAGGTTCATGTGCCAACATCCTTGCAAAAGAAGGCTGTTTCATCAGCATGGAGAACCTGCTCTTCCACATAACACCTTTCCTGCATAATGTGTAGCAGGTGTTTTGAAAATTCTTCCAGGGGCGCCTGGGTGGCTCA
>NW_027954649.1:0-213 GCF_054177405.1 Leptonychotes weddellii
ACTCCACCTGCCCCTTCCTGATGTCTCTCCCCTTTGCCATGAGGTTTGGGCTGAGGGTGTCCAGGGTAGGTGACCAGGGACCATGAGCAGGTGGCTGTGGTCAACCAGCAATGCTGGGGCTGTGGGGGGCTGGGTAGGGTGGAGTATAAGCTGTTGAGGGGCAGACATGAGGATTTCCTTCCTCTGCTGTTTCTTGCCATGGGAATACTGTGT
>NW_027954650.1:0-213 GCF_054177405.1 Leptonychotes weddellii
TTAACGGATTCCCGCAGCACTTAAATTATATCTATATTCCTTACTGTGACCCTCCCAACTGTACAGGACCTGGCCCCTGCTACTTCCCCAGCCTTGACTCCTGCCCCTCTTTCCCACATGGGCTGGGTGACAGTATCATTGGCCTTCTCTCTGTTCCTTGAATATCTCATTTTTTTGTTTTTGTTTTTTTGCCTCAGGGCCTTTGCACACACT
>NW_027954651.1:0-213 GCF_054177405.1 Leptonychotes weddellii
TACATTACATCATTAGTTTTAGATGAAGTGTTCCATGATTCATTGTTTGTGCATAACACCCAGTGCTCCATGCAGAATGTGCCCTCCTCAATACCCACCACCAGGCCAACCCATCCTCCCACCCCCCTCCCCTCTAGAACCCTGTTTGTTTTTCAGAGTCCATCGTCTCTCATGGTTCGTCTACCCCTCCGATTTCCCCCGCTTCATTCTTCC
>NW_027954652.1:0-213 GCF_054177405.1 Leptonychotes weddellii
AGTTTCTTCCAACAGGATCATCTTCAAAATACAGCCCCGATGATGATACTGACATAGTACACCTGTCCATTTATATTTCCCCAATTTTTGGAAAACACTATATTACACAAGTAGATGATAAAGCTGGGACAAGCCCATGTGTGTCTGGCCCAAAAGTTGTGCTCTGTACCACTGTGGTTCCCTGACATTTTTGCAAAGTCTAAAAAAACAAAA
>NW_027954653.1:0-213 GCF_054177405.1 Leptonychotes weddellii
CACCAGCCAACCCCGCACTGCACAGGGCACCCGGCCGGGCTCCACAGAGGCGGCTGGGCCTGAGCGTTCAGGCCTCTGGCGGCCTTCGTGCGGGCTTGCAGCTCCCCACCCAACACCCGGGACCAGCCCCCCTGCCACTGTTAGAGCTTCACTGGTGCTGAATGGAAAGGCTGGGCGAGCAAGGATTTTAAACATCAGCAGAGAAGGTGAACC
>NW_027954654.1:0-213 GCF_054177405.1 Leptonychotes weddellii
TTGCCTCACCACCCGATACTACAGAAGAAAAACAGTTATTGAGATTGGCCATGGATAATGTTACTGCTGGAGGTAGGGTAGTGGTTAAAAGACCGGCAGCTGCTCCAATGTTTGCAAATATTAATGCTGATGAAAGCTGGCATAATGATGTCCTGCGCTTTGATGGTTATTTTAATAAAGGCAAACTTTAATAAACCAAACCTATTTATCTTT
>NW_027954655.1:0-213 GCF_054177405.1 Leptonychotes weddellii
AGAGAGAGAGCACAAGTGGGAGGGGCAGAGAGAGAGTGAATCTCAAGCCAACTCCTCGCTGAGCAGGGAGCCAGATGTGGGGGCTCAATCCCACGACCTTGAGATCATGACCTGGACCTAAACCAAGAGTTGGCTGCTTCACCAACTGCACCACCCAGGGGCCCCAGAAAATCTGATTTAAAAGGGTCATTCTGGAGCCCGCTCTGCGTGAGG
>NW_027954656.1:0-1212 GCF_054177405.1 Leptonychotes weddellii
ACTGAATTAACAAAATATAATTTACATATTTGTTTTTCAGAAAGATACTCTCTTTTAAGTGAGATTCTCTAGAATGTACATAAACAAATTTGTTCCAGGAAAGTCAGCTGAGGAGTGTTTTAAGTGGTGGTTTCACTGTTCAATAAAACATTGTTTGTAATCTTGTTGATGTAAAACCGTGAGGAAGGAAATGTGTTCCGGAATGGAAGCACACATTCTAAAGAGTTTAGTGCAGTCTGGTTTGTCATGTGGCCGGGATTTCAAAAAGGAAGAGGAAGTTGCATAATTCAGTAGAGCAAGTGACCTGCAAGTGATCGACTATTTATGGTAAAATGAAATCTTAAGAAATAGAAACAATGTGGGGCACCTGGGTGGCTCAGTTGTTAAGCATCTGCCTTCTGCTCAGGTCATGATCCCAGGGTCCTGGGATCGAGCCCCGTGTCGGGCTCCCTGCTCCGCGGGAAGCCTACTTCTCCCTCTCCCACTCCCCCTGCTTGTGTTCCCTCTCTCACTGTGTCTCTTTCTGTCAAATAAATAAATAAAATCTTAAAAAAAATAGCAACAATGCTAATTACAGTAGTACTATTCATTATTAGTATTTCAAGGACCTTAAAATGACAAAGTTCTCAGTTCTGAAAATTGAATAAAAATGTATCATAATCATTCTTATATTTACTCCTACCCATAGACAACATTATAACAGGAAGAGATTTAAGAGGCATTTTTTTGAAAATAAGAATACTGCACTTCAGGGACGCCTGGGTGGCTCAGTCGGTTAAGCATCTGCCTTCGGCTCAAGTCATGATCCCAGGGTCCTGGGATCAAGTCCCACATCGGGCTCCCTGCTCCGTGGGGAGCCTGCTTCTCCCTCTGCCTCTGCCTCTCTCTCTCTCTCTCTCTCATGAATAAATAAATTAAAAAAAAAAAGAATACTGTACTTCAGGCATAGCATGGAATATAAAGAGATTTTAATATGTAATAATATCTTTGGTTAGGCATACCGTACCTTGGTAGTTGTTAGAGTATATTCCTATTTGTGGGTCTGTTTTTGTATCAGACCACTCAAAGTCCAAGTCTGACTGACTTGTTTCACTAAGCATTATACTTTAGCTCTATCCATGTCATTGCAAGTGGCAAGATTTCATTCTTTTTTATGGCTGAATAATATTCCATTGTATGTATATACCACATCTTCTTTACCCATTCCTCAGT
>NW_027954657.1:0-213 GCF_054177405.1 Leptonychotes weddellii
TTCATTCTTCCCCTCCCGCTACCTTCTTCTTCTTCTTTTTTTTTTCTTAACATATATTGCATTATTTGTTTCAGAGGTACAGATCTGAGATTCAACAGTCTTGCACAATTCACAGCGCTTACCAGAGCACATACCCTCCCCAGTGTCTATCACCCAGTCACCCCATCCCTCCCACCCCACCCCCCACTCCAGCAACCCTCAGTTTGTTTCCTG
>NW_027954658.1:0-213 GCF_054177405.1 Leptonychotes weddellii
GAGAGAGAGAGAGCGCGCGAGGGAGAGACTGAGGCACCACCACCGGCCAAGTACCTGTCTTTACCCGGCCACCGCGCTGGGCGTGCTTGAGCACCAACGCTCCGAGCTGCTGGGCGCCGGCCCTGCTGCGTGTTCCAGAAAGAGCGAGAGCTGGGTGTGCGCTTCACTGGATTCTTAAAGCAGATCGCCTTCGAGCAGACTCTCCGTCCAAAC
>NW_027954659.1:0-213 GCF_054177405.1 Leptonychotes weddellii
TGCCTGCCAAAGACATGACAACCAGACACTGGCTTTTGTTATACCAAAACCGCTATAGAAACGTAAAGATGGATGGAAATTAAGACGGACACACTAGTGCTTCAGCAAGGCCTGACTTAAACTGAACACATTTTTCTCTTCCTTATTCTCAAAGCCTCCTCATCCCGTTCACTCGTTTTTCTGTAGAATTCTTTGTTCTAGGAACTCGGTATC
>NW_027954660.1:0-213 GCF_054177405.1 Leptonychotes weddellii
AGATAAGAGAGATGTTATCTGTTGTTAAGCCGAAATTAGGTATGTTCCTAGCTTCTACTTTAGGGAAGTTCCAGCCCTTGGCACCTCTCGCTTCACTCCCTCCAGCATAGTGTGGGTGCCCATTGTTCTGGAAGCCAAGCTTAGCCACCCGTACGTTCCTCAATTCTTTCAAGAAGTCCACATACCCTGTGAATTCCAGTGGTTTGACCACTT
>NW_027954661.1:0-213 GCF_054177405.1 Leptonychotes weddellii
CAGCAATTTCGTATTCACAGGTTACATTCATCTTAGCCAGGACGTGTTTGTATGGGGATTTTTGCTCCTAGGCTTTGTACTGGTGAGTTGTGATTCTGTGCATCTGACCATTTGTCTTCTGATTTGCCCTGTGTCCTTAGTTCTCTAATGGATCTAGGAAGAGTTACCGATTTTCAGTTTGTTCAGTTTTTTTCTTGTGAGATGGAAGTGATG
>NW_027954662.1:0-213 GCF_054177405.1 Leptonychotes weddellii
GAAGAGCAATCTTTTTCTTTATCATTTATGCTTTTTTGTGTCTGCTTTTAAGAAGCCTTCCCTAGGGGCACCTGGGTGGCTCGGTCAGTTGAGCATCTGCCTTCTGCTCAGGTCATGATCCAGGAGTCCCACAGTCGAGCCTCACGTCAAGCTCCCCACTCAGTGGGGAGTCTGCTTCTCCCTTTGACCCTACCCCCCCCATGCTCTCTCTCT
>NW_027954663.1:0-213 GCF_054177405.1 Leptonychotes weddellii
GAGACCTGGATTTCGTCTGGTCCCAGGAATTCAGCTGGATAGGGATCAAACCATTCTGAACACCTACAAACTCAACAGGAGATCAAAGAAAAGAATAGCAACAACCCTCTGAACAGAAAAGCGACCACTTTCTGGAAGGTACGACGTGCGGAGAAGTGAATCTGAGGTGATATTCGGGAGGATAGACGGCGGGGGAGGGGCCTCCATCGGCCG
>NW_027954664.1:0-213 GCF_054177405.1 Leptonychotes weddellii
ATAAAACTGGGTGTTTTTATCTAAAATGTATATACACATTTTTTTCCATATGATTAGTGAAAACATTATTAACAGAACTCATAGTGATAAAAAATTATCGGTGCAACATTTCAATTTTGTAATGGATGTTCCAAGAATATTCAGGGCTTCTGGCCAAGAAATAATAATTTAAAGAGGAAAAGAAATATTCCATTTTCTGGGAAACTTTTATAA
>NW_027954665.1:0-213 GCF_054177405.1 Leptonychotes weddellii
CTTTTCACGTGCCGTTCTCACCCTCTGCTCCTCGGGTGAGCTTCTGCTCTTCGTTCAAGAACCAACGTAACAAGAGCCAAGATGTCCATCGACAGATGAATGGATAAAGAAGATGTGGTATATATATACAATGGAATATTATGCAGCCATCAAAAGGAATGAGATCTTGCCATTTGCAACGACGTGGATGGAACTGGAGAGTATTATGTTGAG
>NW_027954666.1:0-213 GCF_054177405.1 Leptonychotes weddellii
TCCCACGTGCCAGCGATGGAAGTGATGATCCCCGGAGCCAAATGTTATCTAGAGTTTTAGCCAAGATGGCTTCTGAGAGGCTGAATAGGAAGCTTGATAAATCATCCCAGGAAACAAGAGTTTTGTGATTTGAAGCAAACACTCAGATGTTCCTGGTGTTTTTGGAGGGAGGGTCCGCTTCTTTGGGGATTACAGCAACCAGGTAGGTTGAGG
>NW_027954667.1:0-213 GCF_054177405.1 Leptonychotes weddellii
TCTCGTCTGCTCCGGGCCAGGAGCTCAGAATGCACCTGGGCACAACCCACAAGTGGGGCCGCGGGCACGCCCCGCGGGTGGACCTTTGACTGAACCGTGCTCCCCCCGTCCTTCACCCCCCTTCTCCAGAGGTGGCGCCCCTCCCCCCTTGAGTCAAGCAGCTCATCTCCTGCACAGGTGGCCACGCAGGTGAGGACCCATTTCTTGGGCCTC
>NW_027954668.1:0-213 GCF_054177405.1 Leptonychotes weddellii
AAGTGGAATAAGAAAGGAAATTTCATCCTAAGTGCTGGAGTGGACAAGACTACGATTATTTGGGATGCACATACCGGTGAAGCCAAGCAACAGTTTCCCTTTCATTCGGGTAAATCTTCACAATTTACATGAGAACTGGTGCTTCTGTTTTTCTAATTAAACTTTTAAAAGCATATAATTCATTTAAAATCTTGAAATATCAAATATCGGTCT
>NW_027954669.1:0-213 GCF_054177405.1 Leptonychotes weddellii
TTGGCAGACACGGTGGGGGGCAGGGGCTGCGGGCGGCCCCCCAGCGCTGCCAGCGGCACTGCAGAGGGAGCAGGGCAGGAGAGAGAAGGCTAGCACCCTACCCCACCTCAGGGGAAGTCCAAGCCTTGCTCAGGAGACGCACCACCGGGAGATGGGGATGAAACAGAGGCCATACGCAGAGTGAAAGAGGAAGCTCTCAGTCCCCACTGTAAA
>NW_027954670.1:0-213 GCF_054177405.1 Leptonychotes weddellii
TATCAGAATTTTTTGGATTGTCACAGGTTAAAATGGCTCATGTATTATGTAGCATGATCTCAGTGTGTACACTTACAAAAAGTTTAAGAAAAGGAATAAAGACTAACCTTAGTTCAGGTTATGTTTCACCATCAAATAAGTTTGCTGAAAACTTCTGTTAAAACTCTTTGTCTTTACTCCAAATGGTTGAAAGACCTCAATGTGAGACAGGAG
>NW_027954671.1:0-213 GCF_054177405.1 Leptonychotes weddellii
GGGTATTGAGGAGGGCACATTCTGCATGGAGCACTGGGTGTTATGCACAAACAATGAATCATGGAACACTTCATCTAGAACTAATGATGTAATGTATGGGGATTAACATAAGAATTAAAAAAAAAAAAGAGTTCTGTGTAAAATGCTATCAAACAGCATCCCATGCTACAGAGAACCCATTTGTGAAAGGAAAAGTCAACTGATGTGCCAGAC
>NW_027954672.1:0-213 GCF_054177405.1 Leptonychotes weddellii
GGTACCTTCTGACATCCATATGCATACCCTTATGGTAGAGGCATCTGACTGCAGAGAGTCTTGTCACTGTCTTAAGATGTGGTGTGCAATTATTTTAGCTCAAAGTATTTCTAATGTTCCTAATAGTAATCATCAGTGTGGCTGTGATTCACTTAATTCACATCATAAGAATTTAAGACAGTTCTATCGCAAAGCACCATGATGTCCCATTGC
>NW_027954673.1:0-213 GCF_054177405.1 Leptonychotes weddellii
GTCAGCCAAACAATAAAAAACTCCTGGAACTTGCTCTTTCTTTTAAGATAAATTGTAGAGTTCTACTTTGCATCCTCGAATACTTCAAATAATGCAAAGTATGTTGAAAATTGCATGTTTTATAGTTGGGCTCTCATCTCACTTGAAGTAAATTATGTATGAGAAGAATTATGGAGAGTTAACATGGATCATTTCACAGAAAATACTTAATGA
>NW_027954674.1:0-213 GCF_054177405.1 Leptonychotes weddellii
GAGTTCCAGAAAGTAGCTCTGGGGCCCAATGGGTGGGGGGCAGAGGTCCTCCATCATTCCTTACACACAGCAGTTGGCCCCCAAGAGAGCAAGAACTAGACCACATCAGGGGCCCATGACCCCATGAGCCTGACATTCTATTTCTGGGTCTGACCCATTATGAATTCTGCTGTCCAAAATCACAATGAAGTGAAGTGCCGTAGATTATGGAAT
>NW_027954675.1:0-213 GCF_054177405.1 Leptonychotes weddellii
TCCAGTATCCCAGTGGCTTTCCACCTTTTATGGGCCAACACGCCGGAGGAGGGAGGCAACAAGAGGATGAAAATATTCAGAGGGCTCAGTTGAGTGGTTCACCTGGAAAATGGTCTCAAAAATGCATCAAAAGGTAGCTTTTTGCAGTGAGTTTTCCTACATCATTTATACCACCCATACACCGTGCATATTCTTGCACGTAAGGGCAATACA
>NW_027954676.1:0-213 GCF_054177405.1 Leptonychotes weddellii
ACAGACTGCATTCTGTCTGCCCTGAGGCAGAGGGTTGGAAACGGTGTCTTCTGCTCTGACTCGTGGAAGAGACATGGAAAGCCGCCAGGGAAAGGCACCAGAGAACAAAAGCCCCCAAAACTGATTCCCACTGAGCCCATCCCCCACCACAGGGGGGCAGGGCAACACCGCCCAAACAGGGTTGCCTGAGTAACAGCACAGCAGGCCCCTCCC
>NW_027954677.1:0-1212 GCF_054177405.1 Leptonychotes weddellii
CCATCAGAAAAGATGAATACCCAATTTTTACATCAACATGAATGGGACTGGAGGAGATTATGCTAAGTGAAATAAGTCAAGCAGAGAAAGTCAATTATCATATAGTTTCACTTATTTGTGGAACATAAGGAATAGCATGGAGGACATTGGGAGAAGGAAGGGAAAAATGGGGGGGAATTGGAGGGAGAGATGAACCATGAGAGACTATGGACTCTGAGAAACAAACAGGGTTTGAGAGGGGAGGGGGAAGGGGGGATTGGTTAGCCCAGTGATGGGTATTAAGGAGGGCACATACTGCTTGGAGCACTGGGTGTTATAAGAAAACAATGGATCATGGATCACCACATCAGAAACCAATGATGTATTGTATGGTGACTAACATAACATAATAAAATTTAATAAATAAATAAATAAAAGGCATACAGATTGGGAGGGGCAGATGAACCATGAGAGATGATGGACTCTGAAAAACAAACTGAACATTCTAGTGGGGAGGGGGGTGGGAGGATGGGTTAGCCTGGTGATGGGTATTAAAGAGGGCACATTCTGCATGGGGCATTGGGTGTTATGCACAAACAATGAATCATGGAACACTACATCAAAAATGAATGATGTAATGTATGGTGATTAACATAACAATAAAAAATTTTTAAAAGAAAGGCATACAGATTGGAAAGGAAAAAAAAAGAATGAATGGGTCAACCAGGAAATTAAAGAAGAATTAAAAAAAATTATGGAAACCAATGAAAATGAAAACACAGCTGTTTAAAATTTTGGGATGCAGCAAAGGCAGTCCTAAGAGGAAAATATATAGCAATACAAGCCTTTCTCAAGAAACAAGAAAGGTCTCAAGTACACAACCTAACCCTACACCTAAAGGAGCTAGAGAAAAAACAGCAAATAAAGCCTAAACCCAGCAGGAGAAAAGAAATAATAAAGATCAGAGCAGAAATCAATGAAATAGAAACCAAAAGAATAGTAGAACAGATCAACGAAACTAGGAGCTGGTTCTTTGAAAGAATTAACAAGATTGATAAACCCCTGGCCAGACTTATCAAAAAGAGAAGAGAAATGACCCAAATCAACAAAATCATGAATGAAAGAGGAGAGATCACAACCAACACCAAAGAAATACAAACAATTATAAGAACATATTATGAGCAACCATATGCCAGCAAATTAGATAACCTGGAAGAAATGGATGCATTCCTA
>NW_027954678.1:0-213 GCF_054177405.1 Leptonychotes weddellii
GTAGGTCGGACGGGTGTGCCGGGAGCTGGAAGAGGCGGGAAGGATTCTCCCCTACAGCCTGTGGAGGGAGCATCACCCTGCGTCCACCCCAGTTTGGACTTCTGTTCCCCACAACTGGGAGGAAATACATTGCTGTTGCTTTACACCTTCCAGTTTGTGGTCAGTTGTACGGTGGTCTATGACTCAGACGGATGCGAGAGCCACAGGCGAATG
>NW_027954679.1:0-213 GCF_054177405.1 Leptonychotes weddellii
ACAATCAGGCCACTGCTCTTCAAGCAGGGACCCAACAAGTGGCAGATCCAGGGAGATTTCTCTTCTTCCCCCAGGGAGGAGCAGCATGGGAGCCCACGGCAAGAATCTGCTGGGTTTGGAGACTCCAAACGGGGTCATGTGCCAGAGATAGAAATGCTCGGTCACAGGCCGGGGTGAGCACAGAGTGGGGATTAACATAAGAATAAAAAAATT
>NW_027954680.1:0-213 GCF_054177405.1 Leptonychotes weddellii
CTGTATTTTCATTGTTGTACATAATCCTGCCGTGAACACGGGGTGCATATACCTGTTTCAGTTAGTGTTTTCATTTTCTTCAGATAAATACTCAGAAGGGGAATTGCTGGATCCTATGGTAGTTCTCTTTTTAATTTTTTTGAGGCACTTCTGTACTGTTTTCCATAGTGGCTGCACCAATTTGTACTCCCAGCAACAATGTACAAGAGTTTT
>NW_027954681.1:0-213 GCF_054177405.1 Leptonychotes weddellii
AAAAAAAAAAAGAAAGAAACTACAAGCAAGGGGCACCTGGATGGCTCAGTTGGCTAAGGGTCTCTCTTCAGCTCAGGTCATGATCCCAGGCTCCTGGCATTGAGCCCTGAGTTCGGCTCCCCACTCAGTGCGGAATCTGCTTCTCCCTCTTCCCCCTTTCCTCACCCATGTGCTCTCGCGCTCTCTCTCTCTCTCTCTCAAATATGAAAATGT
>NW_027954682.1:0-213 GCF_054177405.1 Leptonychotes weddellii
CCAGAGCACCGGTGCCCATGCCTTTGCTGGAGGAGGCTCTGGAGACATGGATTTTCGGAGGATGAAGGACGGGGGAGGCAGTGGCTCGGGGTGTCTGTGGGCTTCCCCTGAGCAGGGATCAGGGAGGAAGCAGCAGGTGTGTAACCCGTCAGACCCCAACACCAACCCCACAGCTCAGCAGCCTGCCCCCTCCTAGCCTCGGTTTTCCTATCT
>NW_027954683.1:0-213 GCF_054177405.1 Leptonychotes weddellii
AATATTCCATTGTATATATATACCACATCTTCTTTATCCATTCATCTGTCGATGGACATCTTGGCTCTTTCCACAGTTTGGCTATTGTGGACATTGCTGCTATAAACATCGGGGTGCACGTACCCCTTAGGATCCCTACTTTTGAGAGATACCACAGGTTTACCAAGAGGGCAAAGAAGAAATAATGCAGGCAAAGTTGAAGAAGGACAGGTA
>NW_027954684.1:0-213 GCF_054177405.1 Leptonychotes weddellii
CCTTTCTCCCGCGCTTTAGAAGTATTCACTACTGGCTTTTTAGTGAGGATCTCTTGGACTGTGTATGTGTATTTTTTTTTTATTCTTATGTTAATCCCCATACATTACATCATTAGTTCTAGATGAAGTGTTCCATGATTCATTGTTTGTGCATAACACCCAGTGCTCCATGCAGAATGTGCCCTCCTCAATACCCACCCCCAGGCTCACCCC
>NW_027954685.1:0-213 GCF_054177405.1 Leptonychotes weddellii
GTGGCCAAACACCATATCTTCCTTGGAGCAGTGGGCACAAGCTCAGATGTACTCCCTATATCTTACTTTGCAAAACTCAAGTTTTATTAATTCTCTTCCCTGTAAGACTTAGCTATGAAATGGTATTTTTCCAAATATTTTTGTGAAAACATTTTTCCTAACCATACAATAAAAGTCTAGTTGCCATTAACCAGTTACAGTTCTGATTAAAGC
>NW_027954686.1:0-213 GCF_054177405.1 Leptonychotes weddellii
CTGTTCCCAGGATCAAAGGAATGAACGGACGTCAGGTGAGAACATCCTTAGCCAGACGTTGACATCAGAGCAGAGGGCGAATAGTAAATTGGCAAGTGAGCGTTTTCTTTTATACAAGGATACCCGAAAAGCAAGCAGCAGCATATAAATACGATGTAATATCAAACCTTCCGTAGGACGGAGAGATCACGCATCGACCACGACTACTACAGG
>NW_027954687.1:0-213 GCF_054177405.1 Leptonychotes weddellii
CGAGGGGTGAGCCTGGTGATGGGTATTAAAGAGGGCACGTTCTGCATGGAGCACTGGGTGTTATGCACAATGAATCATGGAACACTACATCAAAAACTAATGATGTAATGTATGGTGATTAACATAATAAAAAAATTTTTTAAAAAAAGACTATCTCCCCCTCTCCTTCTGCGCCTCCCTGCTGTGTGCACACATGTTCTCTCGCAGTCTCAC
>NW_027954688.1:0-1212 GCF_054177405.1 Leptonychotes weddellii
TTTTTTTTAAGATTTTATTTATTTATTTGACAGAGAGAGACACAGCAAGAGGGGGAACAGAAGCAGTGGGAGCAGGAGAGGGAGAAGCAGACTTCCTGAGGAGCAGGGAGCCCGATGTGGGACTCGATCCCAGGACCCTGGGATCATGACCTGAGCTGAAGGCAGACACTTAACGACTGAACGTTCCCAGGGGAATTCTACCAAACATATAAAGAAGAATTAGTACCTATTCTTCTGAAACTGTTCCAAAAAATAGAAATGGAAGGAAAACTTCCAAACTCATTTTATATGGCCACAATTACCTTGATCCCCAAGCAGAAAAACCCACCCGTTAGAAAGGAGAATTACAGACCAATATCATTGATGAACATGGACGCAAAAATTCTCACCAAAATACTAGCCAATAAGATACAACAGTACATTAAAAGGATTATTCACTACGACCAAATGGGATTTATCCCTGGGCTGCACGTTGGGTCAACAGCTGCATATCAATCAACATGATACAATACATTAACAAAAGAAAGAACAAGAATCATATTATCCTCTCAATAGATGCAGAAAAAGCATTTTACAAAGTACAGCATTCTTTCTTGATCAAAACTCTTCAGAGTATAGGGATAGAGGGTACATACCTCAATATCATAAAAACCATCTATGAAAAACCCACAGCGAGTATTATTCTCAATGGGGAAAAACTGAGAGCTTTCCCCTTAAGGTCAGGAACACAGCAGGGATGTCCAATATCACCACTGCTATTCAACGTAGTATTAGAAGTCCTAGCCACAGCCATCAGACAACAAAATGAAATCAAAGGCATCCAAATCAGCACAGAAGAAGTCAAACTCTCACTCTTTGCAGATTATATGATACTGTATGTGGAAAACCAAAAGGACTCCACCCCAAAACTGCTAGAACTCATACAGGAATTCAGTAAAGTGACAGGATATAAAATCAATGCACAGAAATCAGTGGCATTCCTAACACCAACAAAAGACAGAAGAAAGAGAAATTAAGGAGTCAATCCCATTTACAATTGCACCCAAAACCATAAGATACCTAGGAGTAGATCTAACCAAAGAGGCAAAGAATCTGTACTTAGAAAACTATAAAATACTCATGAAAGAAATTGAGGAAGACACAAAGAAATGGAAAAATGTTCCATGCTCATGGATTGGAAGAACAAATATTGTGAAGATGTCAATGCTACCT
>NW_027954689.1:0-213 GCF_054177405.1 Leptonychotes weddellii
GACACTGAATATGTTTTTATTGAACCTTTTAGTTTACAACATGAGGTAAAAGGAAAGTCATTTCTCCTTAACCAATATTTTACACAGCTGTAGTAAAATATTTCAAACTTTAGGGAATTATAATGGATTACATATATTAAAAGTTGGGGATTGGGTAAACAATATCGGAGTTCTTGAATTTTCCGGTTGACTCTTCCCTTACAATAGTAACCA
>NW_027954690.1:0-213 GCF_054177405.1 Leptonychotes weddellii
TCAAAAAATGAACTGCTAAAAGTTGCCTTGTAGATTTAAGGTTTTTGTTCTTTTTAAATAGGAAAATGAGGCCAAGGCATGCAGAGCACTTCCCAGAGTAAGGCAAAGTCTGTCCTGGGCTCCAGGCTCTCCAACACCTAGCCCAAGCACTTTGTCCTCAAGGCCTCTTCTATGCTAGTCTCAAAGAATCCAGACTGCACGTTCTCACAGGTC
>NW_027954691.1:0-213 GCF_054177405.1 Leptonychotes weddellii
ACCTGAACTTGGTTAGACCATTTCTGTTGGAGTCATGCTGCATGGCGGAAAGTGCTCTAAATCAGAGGTCAAAGTGACAGGAATCCTAATCTCAGCTCTGTTTCAAAGCATACTAGATGATCTGGACAAACCATTTAAATTCTACACTCTCAGTTAAATCAAGCAGATTCGTTATTCCTGCCTCCTGAAGAGATGTCAAATTGACATTAAATA
>NW_027954692.1:0-213 GCF_054177405.1 Leptonychotes weddellii
TGGGTATTGAGGACGGCACATTCTGCATGGAACACTGGGTGTTATGCACAAACAATGAATCATGGAACACTTCATCTAGAACTAATGATGTCATGTATGGGGATTAACATAAGAATAAAAAAAATAAAATAAAAAAAAATAAAATTAATAAAGAGAAGATTAAGGAGAAAAAAAAAAAAAAGAAGGCAATTAAGCCCTAACTCATGAAATACT
>NW_027954693.1:0-213 GCF_054177405.1 Leptonychotes weddellii
AGTTGACGTATAGATGCCCAATAAATATGTTGAGTGAATGTTCTCTACTTTTGCTAACGAACGAACTCATGAATTTTGTAATCTGTACAGTGTAGGCTTGTGAGTTATTTTGAATTCCCTGAGTTGTAGTTTAGGAAGTGAGGCTCTGAGCAAGTAAGAGTCTTAAGACACCTGACAAGATAAGGATCGAACCCCAGAATGAAAATTCCATGA
>NW_027954694.1:0-213 GCF_054177405.1 Leptonychotes weddellii
TTCCCAAGCTCTTATAATTCTGCTTTCTTTTCTACACCAAAGGGTACATTAGTCTCCATTATTTTATTCATCTAGTATTTATTGATACACAAATACTGACCTGAATATTTATATACACACACCATCCCTTGGTAACTAATGTTGCTTCTGTTTTCAGCTAGCTCACCTGAGACCCAGCTCAGATAACAGATTATTCTGATGCAGTTTAAATAA
>NW_027954695.1:0-213 GCF_054177405.1 Leptonychotes weddellii
AGGATCGAGTCCCGCATCGGGCTCCCTGCTCGGCGGGGAGTCTGCTTCGCCCTCTGACCCTCCTCCCTCTCATGCTCTCTCTCATTCTCTCTCTCTCAAATAAATAAATAAAATCTTTAAAAAAAAATAAAGCAACCAAATTCCACAACCTTCAAAAAAAATACCCACAATATAAAGGGTCCTAAATCGGGGTGCCTGGGTGGCTCAGTTGGT
>NW_027954696.1:0-213 GCF_054177405.1 Leptonychotes weddellii
AGAGTTGCCTGTAAAATATTGTGGCTGGTGTCACATCTCCATTGTAGGGACAGACTTGCCAAGCAGGTAACCACTGGACAGGGTGGTTAACTGGACCACCCTGTGACTGGACAGGGCTGGGAAACACCAATACTAGCTCTTACTCTGATTCCTAGTTTCCTAGGCCCACAATGTCTGCTCATTCCCCTTCATTTAACATTGAGTTTCCCCAAA
>NW_027954697.1:0-213 GCF_054177405.1 Leptonychotes weddellii
TCAGCAAATAATTCTTTTTTTTTTTTTAAAGATTTTATTTATTTATTTGAGACAGAGAGAATGAGATACAGAGAGCATGAGAGGGAGGAGGGTCAGAGGGAGAAGCAGACTCCCTGCCGAGCAGGGAGCCCGATGTGGGACTCGATCCCGGGACTCCAGGATCATGACCTGAGCCGAAGGCAGTCGCTCAACCAACTGAGCCACCCAGGCGCC
>NW_027954698.1:0-213 GCF_054177405.1 Leptonychotes weddellii
TTGTTACGGTTCAGATCTTAGAAGAAGTCAGATCATGAGCCACAGCGGCCAACATTAGCAACTAGGAGCCTGTTAATTGTGTAGAAGCCCCTTAGGTTGAGTGTAACAAAGGGAAAGATGGTGTTTTTCTAACCTAAACCAGTTGGATAGTTTACTTTCATTCTTTCATTTGCTTTAATACTTGTGGAATAAACAATTACTGAAAAATTTAAT
>NW_027954699.1:0-213 GCF_054177405.1 Leptonychotes weddellii
TTTGGTGTGTGTGTGGGGGGGGTGTTGTTAGCTTTTGAGTTTTTTAGATTCCACATATGAGGGAGATGATATAGCGTTTGTCTTTCTCTAACTTATTTTCCTCGGCATAATGCCTTCAGTGTACTTCCATGTTGTCACAAATGGCAAGATTTCCTTCTTTTTATGGCTGCATAATATTCCTCCATGTCTCGTGTGAGTGTGTGTGTGTGTGTG
>NW_027954700.1:0-213 GCF_054177405.1 Leptonychotes weddellii
AGATAAGAGAGATGTTATCTGTTGTTAAGCCGAAATTAGGTATGTTCCTAGCTTCTACTTTAGGGAAGTTCCAGCCCTTGGCACCTCTCGCTTCACTCCCTCCAGCATAGTGTGGGTGCCCATTGTTCTGGAAGCCAAGCTTAGCCACCCGTACGTTCCTCAATTCTTTCAAGAAGTCCACATACCCTGTGAATTCCAGGGGTTTGACCACTT
>NW_027954701.1:0-213 GCF_054177405.1 Leptonychotes weddellii
GAAGAGCAATCTTTTTCTTTATCATTTATGCTTTTTTGTGTCTGCTTTTAAGAAGCCTTCCCTAGGGGCACCTGGGTGGCTCGGTCAGTTGAGCATCTGCCTTCTGCTCAGGTCATGATCCAGGAGTCCCACAGTCGAGCCTCACGTCAAGCTCCCCACTCAGTGGGGAGTCTGCTTCTCCCTTTGACCCTACCCCCCCATGCTCTCTCTCTC
>NW_027954702.1:0-213 GCF_054177405.1 Leptonychotes weddellii
AACTGCACAGGACACTCCAACAGAACCTTGCAGCCCTCTGTGAGAGGTGGTTCTCCACATTGACTTGGAGGAATCTGGTCTTTCTGTGCACAATTAAGCTCAAGCACATTAAGCTCATCCCTATCTCGGGGCCTTTGCACTTACAACTCTTGCCAATGGGAAAGCTTTGTCCAGATGGTAACTCCTTCTTGATATTCAGGGCTCAGCTCTAAG
>NW_027954703.1:0-213 GCF_054177405.1 Leptonychotes weddellii
GCTGATCTGATGGGTTCAAAATGGCTTCTCATCCTGATTTTAATTCTCATATTCATCACCACTAGTAAGGTCAAGAATAACACCATATAGGGGCGCCAGGGTGGCTCAGTCATTAAGCATCTGCCTTTGGCTCAGGTCATAATCCCAGGGGTCCTGGGATCGAGCCCCGCATCGGGCTCCCTGCTTGGCGGGAAGCCTGCCTCTCCCTCTCCC
>NW_027954704.1:0-213 GCF_054177405.1 Leptonychotes weddellii
TGACCTGAGCCAAAGGCAGACGCCCAACCAACTGAGCCACCCAGGCGCCCCCTCATTTATTTATTTTTATGTAATCACTACACCCAGTGTGGGGCTCGAACTCACGACACTGAGATCAAGAGTTGCCTGCTCTCCTGACTGAGCCATCCAGGAGCCCCAAACATTTCCTTTATTTTTATTTTATTTTATTTATTTTTTTTGAAGTAGGCTCTA
>NW_027954705.1:0-213 GCF_054177405.1 Leptonychotes weddellii
GCGGGTGGGAGCGGTGCCCAGGGACGGCGTGGAGCAAGGAGACAACGCGGCAGGCGGCGTCTGAAGGCCCGAGGGCCGGGAGACCACAGGCGGGGACCGACTCCGAAAAATGTGAACCTGAACGCACCGGGACCCCCGGCCGGCAGCGCCGCTCGCAGGGCTCCGTGTGTCTCTCCGCGACACCCTACTTACCGCGGTGGGAGGCGGGGCTGA
>NW_027954706.1:0-213 GCF_054177405.1 Leptonychotes weddellii
CTCATGACCACCATGCATGCCACCACTGCCACCCAGAAGACCGTGGACGTCCCCTCTGGGAAGCTGTGGCGCGACGGCCGAGGGGCTGCCCAGAACATCATCCCTGCTTCCACTGGCGCTGCCAAGGCTGTGGGCAAGGTCATCCCTGAGCTGAACGGGAAGCTCACTGGTATGGCCTTCCGTGTCCCCACCCCCAACGGGTCCGTCGTGGAT
>NW_027954707.1:0-213 GCF_054177405.1 Leptonychotes weddellii
CTGGGTGGCTCAGTTGGTTAAGCGTCTGCCTTTGGCTCAGGTCATGATCCCAGAGTCCTGGGATCAGGTTCCGTGTTGGGCTCCTTGCTCAGCAGGAAGTCTGCTTCTCCTGCTCCCTCTGCCCCTCCCCCCCATGCTTGCGTGCGCACGCGCTCTCTCACTCTTTCTCAAATAAATAAAAAATCTTTTTTTTTTTTTTAATTTTATTATGTT
>NW_027954708.1:0-1212 GCF_054177405.1 Leptonychotes weddellii
GGAGGGAGCAGCGGCCGGGGAACGGCTACTTCCCTGCGGGCGCTGGGTCCATGCCGCAGACCCGAGGCCTCCACACGCCCCACGCCAGGCAGCCCGGTGCCACACGCCGGTGGCCACTCTGTCAACTAGTCCTGCTCCCCCACCAGGGGCTCCCGTCCCAGCAACGACGACACGCATGTGGTGAGCATGACTTGCGATCATGAGTGAGCGAGCACCCACACGGTCTGAATTGTAGAAACACGCGTGTTACCTGAAAGGGCGAGGAATGTGAAGTGTCCGTGAATTCGCTCCAAGCAGCCACATCCGAAAGGTTTGGAAACCACAGTACAACTTCGGCTTGTCGGCTGTGCCTGATTCCCCAGGATAACTCCCCGCCACGTACATCCCTCCCTCTGCATGCACCCCACCCCCGCGCTGGGGCCATGAGCAAGGACAGGGACGCGTGTGCCCATAAACCCGCTGGACCTGGACCGCCTGGACGTAAAGAGCAAGGACAGACAAGTGAAGGACTTCTCTTCACGGCACAGGCAGGGCTTTGAAAGAACTGAGCAGGGCAGGAAAACAAGCAAACAATGAAGGCGATACCCAGCAGCAGAACCAGCACAATGAAAATAGTGTAAAATGCGCCGGAGAGCCACCCAAACCATGCATTTTGAGGGTGAATGTATTTTTCCTACTAACGCTTGATTTATCATTTCCCTTGATTAAATATTCATCACTCAAAGAGCACATTTTTTCCAGAACATCTCTTGCTAAATGCTACTCTCCGCATTTTTCGTAACTGGAAGACATCTGGCTCTCTTTAGAATCTAAGAGCTTATTTTCTTTGGATTACCAACATTAGAACGTAGACTCCACCCCAAGAGTTACGTGCTGGGCCAAAGGCCAGGTTGATTTTGGATGTGTCTGAGTGCTGTTACTTGTGGTCAAAAGCATCAAGGAGTTCTGCCCCCACCTCTCAGGGGCGCAGCAGGACCTGAATATGCGGAAAGAACACTCTGCCCCTCCCGCCCCCCAGCTCGGAGCGGCCAGCCCGGCTTGGGACCAGGTGGGGCATCAGCTCTCGGCCACGTCCATCCTGAGGAGTGCTGGGCACTGTGAGCACAGCTCCTGGGAGGCCAGCCTGTTCCACCCGTCCCAGCCACCACCGACCCCCAAAGGGACCGCTGGCTGGCTTCTCACCCCCTCGAGGGCAGGAGCCTGTTTCCGACC
>NW_027954709.1:0-213 GCF_054177405.1 Leptonychotes weddellii
TTTGTTATTTATTATTATTATTTTTAAAGATTTTATTTATGTATTTCGGACAGAGAAAGTGAGTGAGAGAGAGAGAGTGAGTGTGCGCGCACGAGTTCGGGGGAGGAGCAGAGAGAGAAGCAGACTCCCCGCTGAGTAGGGAGCCTGATTGGGATTTGGTCCCAGGACCCTGGGATCATGACCTGAGCCGAAGGCAGACACTTAACCGACTGA
>NW_027954710.1:0-213 GCF_054177405.1 Leptonychotes weddellii
CCCACTCCGTCCCGTGCCCCCAGCGGAGCCCGGAGAGCAGACCTGGGCGGCACTGCCCGCCTCACTGAGGACGGCACCAGTCCCGCCCTCCAGCTCCACCCCGGGCCTCAGGATGCGTCCCGGCCACCCCAGAGCCCAGCAAGGCTGGACACGGGGGCGGGGCTGAGACGGGGTTAGTAAGTGGCAACCACTCACCGACCGGCGGCCTGGCCC
>NW_027954711.1:0-213 GCF_054177405.1 Leptonychotes weddellii
GGAGCAAGATCCACGGAAAGCAGGGATCACCTCCTCTCTCCCTGGACCCGGGAGGCTCTGGAGCGCGCACCCCACACCGCGTGCTCGGCCAGCCTGGCCGTCGTGAAGGCACAGCTGGGCTGGTCACTGGGCATGCCCTGGGGACGTGAGCCGGCACTGGGGGCTCAGGTGCCCATCCGGAGGCGGACGCACCCCCCCCGCCACACACACACA
>NW_027954712.1:0-213 GCF_054177405.1 Leptonychotes weddellii
TGGAGCCGGGCGCGTGGTGGGCCCTCTGCGGAGGCGCACACCGGGGCTCCATCCCGGGGACAGCCCACGGCACAGCGGCACAAAGCTCCTGTCCCGGGGCCCGCGCACAGACGGCCTGCATCTGGGCTAATGCCCGGCCGTCGCCGGCTCAACATCCTTCATGATTTTAAAGAGAGGCCCCATACGTTAATTTTGCACAGGGCCCCACAAATC
>NW_027954713.1:0-213 GCF_054177405.1 Leptonychotes weddellii
TGAGCACCTACCCGGTGCCTGGACAAGTTAGTAAGTGCTACACTCTCTAGAATCCTTACAAAGCAGATATGGATCCTATTTCACATAAGAGACGTTGAGCACTTGTCCAAGCTTAGTAACAATGGTGGCTGGCTGCTGACATTAAATAAAGGCACCTGGGTGCCCAGCCCAACCTCTTCTCTGCCTGCCTCACACACCGGCT
This sequence comes from Leptonychotes weddellii, assembly GCF_054177405.1. Taxonomy (NCBI): domain Eukaryota; kingdom Metazoa; phylum Chordata; class Mammalia; order Carnivora; family Phocidae; genus Leptonychotes; species Leptonychotes weddellii. Next base: position 203 of record NW_027954713.1, read on the forward strand.
ATGTACACCCA
>NW_027954714.1:0-213 GCF_054177405.1 Leptonychotes weddellii
CAATACTGTCTCATGTGCACAGACGGCTGGAACAAGACTGTTACATAAGGTGATTGGGCGGGGGAGGGAGGGATGGGCAGGGAGCAAAAGTAAACAGAGTTCTAGACAATTCACCTTTCTTTTCTAATGGCATGCCAAGTATTTCAGAATGTCCTTTCTCCTCTTCTCTTCTTCTCCACATCTCCCTCTTCCTCCCTCCACCCCTAAATTTTT
>NW_027954715.1:0-213 GCF_054177405.1 Leptonychotes weddellii
AGTTTCTTCCAACAGGATCATCTTCAAAATACAGCCCCGATGATGATACTGACATAGTACACCTGTCCATTTATATTTCCCCAATTTTTGGAAAACACTATATTACACAAGTAGATGATAAAGCTGGGACAAGCCCATGTGTGTCTGGCCCAAAAGTTGTGCTCTGTACCACTGTGGTTCCCTGACATTTTTGCAAAGTATAAAAAAACAAAA
>NW_027954716.1:0-213 GCF_054177405.1 Leptonychotes weddellii
GTTCAGAGAGTTGTTGCTATTCCTTTCTTCGATCTCCTGTTGAGTTTGTAGGTGTTCAGAATGGTTTGATCCCTATCCAGCTGAATTCCTGAGAGGAGACGAAATCCAGGTCTCCTACTCCTCCGCCATCTTGCTCCGCCCCCAATGCTCATATTTTTTAACAATTAATGCATACTGAGGTATGCATGGGGTAAATGAGGTCTAGGATTTGCT
>NW_027954717.1:0-213 GCF_054177405.1 Leptonychotes weddellii
GCCTCCAGCACTGTGGGGGAATCAATTTCTGTTGTGTGAGCCCCCCAGTCGGTGACAAATGGATAGTTATTTTTGTATCGTCCCAGTTTACATTGTCTATCAGTCACATTCTGTTTGGGAACCATAACTTTTTTTTTTTTTTTTATTCTTATGTTAATCCCCATACATTACATCATTAGTTCTAGATGAAGTGTTCCATGATTCATTGTTCGT
>NW_027954718.1:0-213 GCF_054177405.1 Leptonychotes weddellii
TATATAAGAAAGTATCAGCATAGGGGCACCTGGGTGTCTGACTCTTGGTTTTGGCTCAGGTCATGGTCTCAGGGTCATGGGGCCGCACTCAGCGTGGAGTCTGCTTAGGACTCTCTTTCCTTCTCCCTTTACCCCTCCCCCTGCGTTCTCTCTCTCTCTCTCTCTCAAATAAATAAACAAAATCTTAAAAAAAAAAAAAGAAAGTGTCAGTAG
>NW_027954719.1:0-12468 GCF_054177405.1 Leptonychotes weddellii
GCACGTTCTGCATGGAGCACTGGGTGTTATGCACAAACAATGAATCATGGAACACTTCATCTAAAACTAATGATGTAATGTATGGGGATTAACATAAGAATAAAAAAAAATTAAAAAAAAAAAAAGAAACAGGGCATCTGCAGCGTCTCAAAGCACCTCGTTACAAGATAGTAACTTTACCTAGCAGACACCACCTTAATCACGTGAGCAAATCTACCCAAACCAGAAATAAATTGGCATTGTGTACATCTGATAGAATGCATTGAGAAGAACCAGACATCACTACTGTGGTATCCTTCCTAAAAATGCAGAACCTCAATCCAATCAGGAGAAAACATCAGACAAACACCAAATGTTGGGCATTGTAATATAACTGGCCAATACCCTTCAAAAATATCAAGGTCATGAAAGACAAAAAAGACTGAGAAACTGTTCCAGATGAGGGAGAGATCACAACTAAATGCAAGCTGGGGACCTGAGTTGTATCCTGGACAAGTCAGAGGACATTAGTGGGGAAATTGGAGAAATTCTAAGAAGGTCTATGGGCTAGTTAATAATATTGAATCAATACCGTTTTCCTGTTTTGGGTAATTGTTCTAGGGTTATGTAAGATACTAACTTTAGGGGAAGCTGGGGGAGGGCAAGGCGTAAATGGAACTCTCTGAACTCTTTTTGCAACTTTTCTATGGGTCTAAAATTATTTCTAAGTAAAAATTAGAAAACAATAAATGTAGACTGAGTACCTTCTGGATCCCAGGCCCTCTTCCAGATGCTGGAGATACAGCAGTGAACAACCTGAGGTCCCTGATCTCAGGGGGCTTACATTGAGTGATAGACCCCATGTTAATCACTGACCATTTGTAGTAGAGATTATAAGAATACGATTCTTTAGAGATGGAATTATTCCGACTCAAGGTTTACATAATTTATAGTGACTCTCAGCTTCCATCTCAATGGTTTCATAAAAGCGAATGTACAATCAAGGACCAAGCATTGTTTACCACATTGCCAAACAGTTCTGGAATTTATATATTCCTTTCCAAAATTGCATGGTTACTAAGTCTTCTTGGTGAGCACAGCCTAATTTCAGCTTAATGTATTTCTTCTGAAATTGAATCATTCTGGTAAGATTGATGTGTGGTAAACCACACATTATCTGGATTGTACTTTCTATGTCACTATAGAAACATCAAGAACAATTCATACACAGTAAAATCCCTGGCTTGCACCTAAATTTCGACTTCATTTCCATTCTTTGGCTTTACAGTTCTTCAAAATCTGTGATTCTACTGATTTTCAACCAGATTAAAAACAGGATAAATTATATCCCAGTTGCTTTGAGCTGAATTTATTTGTCTGAGTTGTGTCAAATCACCTTCCCTTGGTGAGGAAACTGGGCAAGGGACAGCCTGGTGGGTCAGTTCTAATGCTGACTCCTGTCCCTGACCACAGAGTGCAATTGTGGGGATATTAAAGGAACCCCATAAAGTGAAACTGGCCAGAAATGAGGATGGAGTCAGAGCTCTGATATTTATGTGACTTATTCTTTGCCAGTATGTGCCAGCACTGGTGGGTCAGTCATGTAAAGGGAGCCGAGAGGAGAGAAATAGAATATGAAAAAAAAATTTGGCGTTGTGTGTGTTTTTCCAAGGGTTCGAGCATTTTTATCACATCTGGAAGAAAGTAAAATCATGTGAACCGCCTTTAATTCTAAATAGAGTGCTCAATGTGAGGAAGCAGCTTAATGAATTTCTTCAACAAGTTTCCGTGGCCATGTAATTGCATCTAAATAAAATTAAATCTACATACTTGGCTTCAACTTCTTTCAAACATGTTACAAACGGACAATGGCTCCTGAGTAAACCACAAAACAAAAATAGGTGAGGTACCTAGAATATTTACAGTGTGGAACACTTCCCCTACAACGTCGTGCTCTCTGCTTGACTGACATATTTCTTGGTACTAACTGTCTAAATGAATGAATCGGTGAAGTCCAGGCACACCTCTGAACTGACTTGAATGAACTGTTTACTCCGTGCCTGCCACCCCCTCTCCACATCACACGAGCAATGGTTGTGCTCAGTGAACGCCACCTTGATACTGAACTTTTCAGATTCCTGACCGGCAACTGGTGAGGTCTCAGGTAGGGTATCTATTTAATCACTGGGTCCCCATCCTCCATTCGGCCCCTAGGCTTAAACCACTGGTTTTCCTTAACCTCTGCAACCAGAAAAGTGATCCCCAAATAGATTAATATTTCTATTTTGTAATGTAATGATTAAGAACTTACTTAATATAATCCAGACTTATGTGACAGCACCAGCAGCAAGCTCAATGGGATGCCTAAAGAGAATTTTGGGGGAAGTATTTGTCAGATTGTTCCACTGAGTTTCCAGTGGGACAATTCAATTGCTTGATTTATTATTTTCTTCCCATAAGTTTATGATCCTAGTTATCCCAACCTATGTAACTTCTAAAAAAGGAGCCAAAAATGGATACTCATGCCTGTCTAGGAATGAGCAATGATGAAGTAAATGACAGTAATAGTAAAATTTATTATTTTTTATTAAAGATTTTATTTATTTATTTGAGAGAGTGAGTGGGAGAGAGCATGAGCGGTGGGGGGAGGGGGAGAGGAGTAGAGGGAGAGGGAGAAGCAGACTGCCTGCTGAGCAGGGAGCCCCATGTGGGGCTCCATCCCAGGACCCTGGGACCATGACCTGAGCCAAAGGCAGATGCTTAACTGACAGAGCCACACAGGTGCACCCAGGTGCCCCATAATGGTAAAATTTATTGAGCACTTACATGTGCCAGGTATTGTGTTCAGGTATTTATCAGTATTATCTCATTTAGTTTTCACCACAATCTTGTGAGGCAAATGGCTTTATTATCCCCACGTAAATGACTGATACAGAAATTGAGCCCAGATTTGAGTAAGCCGGAGCTCTGATCCCTGAGCTAGTGCTTAAAATGGCCAGACAAGTAAGGTCAGAAAAGCTATTGAAATGCAAGGAGACAGCAAGAACTCAGTGATGGAATGAAATGAGCAACCATTTGTGCTAAACAAAAATGTTTTTATTCTTTTATTTTATTGTAGTAAAATATACCTCACATAAGATTTGCCATTTGAACCATTTTTAAGTGTCTAGTTCAGGGGCATTAAGCACATTCACACGGTTTTGCAGCGGTCACCACCATCCATCCACAGAACTTTCTCATCTTCCTGAACGGAAACTCTGTACCCATCAAACACGAACTCCCCATTCCCCCTCCCTCAGCCCCCGGCCACCACAGTTCTATGTTTTGTCTCTGTGATTTTCACCACTTAATGAAATGGGACCTCAAAGAAGTGGAATCACACTGTATTTGTTCTTTTGTGTTTGGCTTATTTCACTTAGCAAAATGCCTTCAAGACTTATTCGTATTGTAGCATGTGTCAGAATTTCCTTTTGAAGGCTGAATAATATTCTGCTGTATGTATCTACCCCAAAACAAAAAAATACCCTTCAGAAAAAATAAATATTGGGGCGCCTGGGTGGCTCAGCCGGTTAAGTGGCTGCCTTCAGCTCAGGTCATGATCCCAGGGTCCTGGGATCAAGCCTCGTGTTCTGCTTCTCCCTCTCCCTCTGCTCCCTGCCTCCCTGCTCGTGCTCTCTCTCTCTCAAATAAGTAAATAAAATCTTTAAAAAAAAAGAAAAAAGAAATGTTTTAGTAGAAAATCTTAGAAAGGTGTGACTGTGTGTATGTGTGTATGTGTGTGTGTGTTTAAATGTACCTGGACATAAAAAAATACCATGATCTTGAAATGGCCAGGTATCTGCAAAGCATTTCCGGACTCTCTAGCACTTAATCACCCCTGTTAAAATTCTTCCCTGATTCCTTTCAGTTCGTTCTCTGAAAGCACATCACTTGGATTATGTTTGAGTCCACTTAGACTGTCAACTTCTTCAGGACTGAAGTTGAGTAGCAGTCTTCTTTGTGTCTGCCCTAGCCTACACCACAGAACTTGGCCCCAAGCAAGCCGTCAGCCCACACCTGGAATAAAGGGAAACAAAAAATTATTTCCAGTTTAAGTTTAAAGTTTCTCCTTAAGAAGATAACATTTGGCTGTGGGTTTAAATGTCCAATAATTTACATATCTATGGTTTATAGTTCAAAGGAGATATCAAATTTTGTGAACAATCATATAACAATCAATAAATGCCCAACACTATGCTAAGCACTTTACACAGATTATACCATTTAGTACGCATAGACAATATTAAATATAGGATATATTGTTGCCATTTTATAGACAAGGCCATAGTGTTTAATTGCACAGCCGGGCAAAAAGTGATGGAGTCTGAATTCCAGTCTGTCTGATGTCCAAATCTGTGTTCTTTACCCCACATCTACTCTAGGCTTTGTTAGGGCTATGCAAAGAAGCCTGTGTGTTCAGAGACTATGAGAAGTCGGGCAAGGTGTCAAATGTGGATTTTATGTTCACAGGCATCTTTTAATTTCTACTTGTGTGGTTGCCTTTAAGGATAACTGTACTTGTGGGAGAAAACACATTAAGAACTGCTGAGAATCTGGTTGCTTACAGGTGCTCTAATCTTTGCAATCTAGAGAAGGAAAATGAAATGAGCAAGAGAAGAAAACGGTTCAGTAAGAAAGAATGGGTTCAGTGAAAATGTACAACTTTGGAGGCCCAACTATTGATCCAAACAGTCCAAAGATACTTAAATATGCCCCTTCTTCAGCTGCTGACATGGAGTGGGATCTCGTGCCTGACAACAATGAGGGAGACAGATATCCTCAATATATTCCTGATGGAGGTGTGAATTGTTACAACCCTTTGAATAAAAAGTATGCAATATAGCGGTGCTTGGCTGGCTCAGTCGGTTAAGCGTCTGCCTTTGGCTGAGGTCATAATCCCGGGTCCTGGGATCGAGCCCTGCATCGGGCTCCCTGCGCAGTGGGGAACCTGCTTCTCCTTCTGCTCGTGCTCTCCCTCTCTCTCTAACAAATAAATAAATACAATCTTTAAAAATAAATAACTAAATACCTTACAATTAACAAAAAAGTATGCAATATATATTGAAGTAAGAAATATCTTTGATCCAGTGGTCCCACTACTAGAAATCTCCCTGTGGAAATAAAAGCATTCTATGATAAAAAAATGCATATAAGGATGTTTATTGTAGTGCTATTGGTTGTGATAAAAGCCTAGATCAATTTACATGTTCATCAATAAGGGAACAAATGGTTCTACAGTAGGGTCATCTATTCTATGGATTTAGCTGTTAAAAGACTGAGTTAGGGGGCGCCTGGGTGGCTCAGTCGTTAAGCGTCTGCCTTCAGTTCAGGTCATGATCCCAGGACCCTGGGATTGAGCCCCACGTCGGGGTCCCCGCTCAGTGGGAAGCCTGCTTCTCCCTCTCCCACTCCCCCTGCTTGTGTTCTCTCTCTCGCTGTGTCGCTCTCGGTCAAATAAATAAAAAAAATCTTAAAAAAAAAAAGACTGAGATCTTTGCCAATTGGGGGCCAAAGACCAGGCCAGATATTGTTAATACACTGTAAAGTGAATCAAGCAATGGTCTGGTAATATGTTAGAATTCATGTTAAAACAAACAAACAAACAACAATAGTGAAAAGCCAATTAGCTCTGTTTTTATAAGTATGGATAAGGTTAGAAGGTGATACACAACTCAGGCAGTTAAACTGGTTACCCGAAGTGGAGTAGAAATTGGGAGGTGCAGGAAGAAACTTTTTGTCCATATGCTTTTTTTGGATTATGTCATTTGTTATAATGGCACAGATTGCTTTTACAGTATAAAAGATTAATTGAGAAAACACATATTCTTCAAATGATTCTTCATAAACAAAGATGATTAATTTTACAGTTTTAACTGCTTTAAATGGTTATAAAAAGAAAAATCCCCAGGATAAGTCTGTTTTTTCTAACTCTTCTTCCAGCCTTGATTTTTTCTGGTGAAGCTCCCATCTGCCTTCTGTTGGAATCTATATTTCTCACTGAAGTCTTACAAATGTGCTACAGTAAGCACCACCAACAAATTCCCATTTACATGATGTTGCATCCCCGTGATGCTGCCTGGTCTCGTACAACTTTTAGTTAGTTATCAGTCTCTGTCATGTCTCTCTGTTTTACACAGATCCCTTTGTGTGCAGTGACTCTGCTTCATTCCTGTTTGACCCCCAGCATCCTTGTTACTCGGTCAGGAGAATGGTTTGCAGTCCTTGCCTTCTAGAACAGCTCAGCAGATTTCCACCCTATCCACTTCCTTCCTGATCCACTCTTGGCTTCCCTGATGCCTCACTCTGCAGTACTCTAACATCATAAGTTGAAAGAACATAATGAAGGGAATTAGGTGCTTATAACATTGTGGGGAGGGGTGGAGGAGCAGGCTCTAGACTAGGCTCCCCAGGAATGACTCCAGGGCAGGACTGACCTGCCCCACCTAGCCAGCTGCTGCCTCTGAGGCTGCACCTCTTGCTTCTGACCCAGGGATCAGGAAGCTGGACCCAAGAAGGGACCACTGCTTCTGCTGACCCCCAACAACTGACTGTCTCTTGATATCCAGGAAGCTAGTAAATGGATGCTGGAATGCTGGTGCAGAAAACTTGAAGTCTCAGGGGTTTTGCCTCAACAGAAAAACAGCCAGAAGGGGCAGAAAGCTGGCCTCGGTCTCATGTCTAACTTTTAACTCTTGTCTAAGTGTATCTCACTACTCAAACTTATTTCAAGAACAGAATCCTAGCTGCAAAGGAGATACTTCGTTTGTCTCTCCTGCTTGAATGTAGCCCTGTGGGAGCAGAGACCATGTCTGTTGGTTCACCACTATACCACCAGCAGCTACCACAGTACCAGGCACACAGTAATGTATAAGGTAACAATGCTGGATCCAGGCACCACCCTAAGCTCTTTGTGTGCATTAACTCATTTAATTCTCACAACAAACCTCAGATGTAGGTATCATTATTCTCCCCAGTTTACAGATGTAGAACAGGCACAGAGAGGTGAAGTAAGTTTGCTAAGACCGTACAGTAGTAAAGAGGACTGAACCCAGCAGTTCAGACCCAAGGCCTGTACTTATTCAATATGTTTTACTGCCTCAATGTTTATTGCAAGTATGCCCATTTAAATGTTTACTGAGTTGTATTACACAGATAATTGATCCTATGCAATTTCATAATTACAGAGTACTTTTATAAAGTAAAATCTAACATGTTTAACTATGGAGATGGTTATACTTTGTTACCATTTGTACTGGTAACTTTTTTTTTTAACCTTGCCAAACCTATGAGATAATCTGTCCAAAGGTGAATACCGTTAGTGATTCAAGTGGGCTGAAGTAATATTCAAGTACTTCATACATCTTAGACTCATAAAAACTTCTTAGTAGCTAGAGAAATATGCTTGAGTATATATATATGTATGCATATATATGTATAGATGTACTCTATATATTTGCTAATACTTTAAGAGAACTTTATGTGCTGCATTAATCAACATAAGAAGAGCAAACAATGAACATTAGGCTCCATGTTTGTCCATTCCTAATTTAAATGTTAAACAATACATAAGTCAATTATAATTTAAATTGTCTTAATCACTTTCAGTTGTCATTTCATTGTGGCTTTGGGAAAAGCAAAAATGCACAGGATGGAAGATTGGGCAACTTTTCCCCAAAGTTTAGCTCTGTTACTGCCATGAGATGCTCTTATTCCCATATTTAACAACAAAAGTAAAACTTGCTGTTATTTGGTAGTTCTGAGAAGGGTGTGATGATGTTTATAAAGATCTTTGAACTGCTAGAAGAAAGGTAGTAATACCAAAGCATAAGCCTCTTAAATAGTGCACTATTTAATGAGGGATAGGTGATTCAGGAGGACTCTGAGTCATTATTAAGGTGATGCTCTAAAATAGTAATAGAGGAATTATTCCAAAGATGTTTCATGTATTCTTAGACTACCAGAGATTTAAATTCTCATATAGTTCTAAGACTATATGATATTTGAAGCAATACTGAGAAGACAAAAACAGTCGATTTCAAAGGTAATGACTTAAAATGGGCAGAGGTTTCTTCATTATATAGATTGGAAAACTGGGATACAGCCAGTTCACACTTCCCATTGAATTCATGGTGAATGGGTAGCCATTGTCCCATATGGGAGTGACAGGGAACTTCCTCAGCATGCTGTACTTGCTAATTGCTGTTTGCACACTGGAGATTCCCAAATGCTTTCTGGTAAGAGAAATGTCCATCTAGCTGTGGAGGAGCCAGTTCAGCCAAGGCTAATTTGCCCATGGATAACAGTTCTTAGGCAAGCAAAAAAATTGCAGTTTGTGACAGCTTTAGGGCTGTCAGTTCACAGCTAAAGATGTGTGAGACACCATCCCGTGGAGTGTTCGTCAACCTCAACTTTTTTTTTTTTAACCTTAAGCCATCTCTTGACAAACACAGTTTTTGTATTCTCCTTTAAGGATGACTGAAATTTCAAAATAAATTTCGTGAATAAAAATTAATCAAAGGAAAGGTAAATTTAGAATATACTTTTCCAACTATTTAAGCACTCCCATCCTCCTAGGTTTTTCACGGCTTAAGATACATGCTTCTTGTGTGGTACAATCTTCTGCGGATGCTAGGTTAGCTATTCTGGAGAGCTATCCCCAGATGGGCCCCGATACGTGCATGGATTGCGCTTGAGAACTTGGACTTTGTGCCTACGCTTAGATTACTGTTCATTTGCTCATTTATTTTCAGGACAAACTGCACTGCTCCTTCATGGCAGCAGCCTCAGTATGTCCTTTCTTTTGTGGTGCTCCCTAGGGACTTAAATTCACGTAGTACCGTACAGGCTTACTTACAGCACCTTCATTTGTTTCATTTGATATTCCTGTCCCCGATTACCCTGGCAATCGGTTAAAGATTTGTCAGCACCTTTGCTCACAGGATTTTCCTCATTTGGTTCGGTTTACTACACGCTACCCATAAATGATGCAGATGGAATTCATTTCCAACACCGGAACGTGACAACTGTTTCGGTTTGGGTCTATCCTTAATAAAACCGAAGAACAGACGCCCGCAACTGAACGCTGTAGATTTTGACTTCTATTTCTAGCTTGGTAAGTGTGCTTGTCAGATTTCCCCAACGGCGGGTTTGCTTCCAAAAGGAGGGGTGTTTCCTCATCTGCTTTTGCATCACTGGATTGAATTCAGGAAGCAGTAGACGTTGGATTGGAACACGACAGAGAATGTTGCCCTACCAATAGAGGGATGGGTAGATTTAGAGAACAAATTGACAAATCCCGTCCTGTTTTCCACAGGGTATATTTTATATTTCTAGGCGGGCGACCTCAGATCAGTTTTTCAAAAGTTTTTTTTTTTCTTTTCAGTGCAGACGAGACGCTCTCTGAGAGCCAAAAATGAGTGTCAGCGTGCCCCACCCCATTCGCCTCCAACGGACCTCATTATCCTTCCCGCCCACAAACAGCCACTACTACAATTCCCAGCAAACATCGCGCAGCGCCGCAAAAGGACCAGGCCCCACTGGCAGGCTGGGAGTTGTAGTGAGTGAGCCTGACTCCTCTTTCCTTCTATTAGGCATTCCCACTTGGAAGACGGTGATGCGCTGCTACAGCAGGCTCTCCAGTTTCGCAGTCGGAGCCAAACGTGACCGAAGATTGCGCCCTTCTGCCTTGCGGTGCGCACCGCATCGGTGCCACGGAGTTTCGCTCCGCCCTCTGTCCACGCCCGTTCCCTTGACAGCTTGAGTTCCGAGCGGCCGCGAGGCCCGGAACGCGCAGGCGCAGCAGCCGGCGCAGCGCAGGGCAGGACTCGAGGGCGGGACGAGCGCTAGGGGCTCCCGGCCGCCGGGGCGCGCACGTAGGCACGCAGAGGCCGTCACGTGGGGTGCCGAGGATCGCAGTGCGCGTGGCCGCGGCGGCTGGTGTGGGGTTGAGTCAGTTGTGAGTCCCAGAGCTGCTGACCCAGCGGGCGGCCCAGGGGCCCGGCCACAGAGCGGCAGGCGTCGGGGGTTCGGGAGCCGTGAGCTGGCCCCATCATAGAGCTCGGCCGAGCCGGCGCCGCCGTCGTCCCCCGTCCCCAGCCAGCAAACCGCCGTCGCGGGCGCGCCCCCGCTCTGCGCTGTCTCTCCGATGGCGTCCGCCTCCGGGGCCATGGCGAAGCACGAGCAGATTCTGGTCCTCGACCCGCCCACAGACCTCAAATTCAAAGGTAGGCAGGCAGAGGGCAGCTGCCCGGGTGGGGCGGGCGGACGGCGTGATTTAGGGTGGGTGGGGGGGTCGAGGGAAGGTCGGCGGCGGGCCGCGAGTGAGCGTCCCCTCCCCCACGCCCCGGCACTTTCCATTCTCCGGCGGCGCCCCGCTCCGGCCCTCGGCCTGCCTGCCCCGCGCCCGGCCCGCTCCCTCCCTCCCTCGCCCGCTCGCGGCTCGATGCGCGCGCCGGCCGGGGCGAGGCGGAGGGGCCCGGCCCTGGCGCCGCCGCCGCGGCCGCCATCTTGCGGTCCCGCGGGGGCGCCTCCCGGGTGCTGCCCGCGCTGCTGCCCGCGCCTGGCAGTCGTCCTTGGCCCCTGAGGGCCGTCGGCCGTTGTCTGGGAGGGTGTGGGTGGGCGGTGACCTTACAGAGTGCGCTCGGGTCTGCGGCGGGAAGGGGGGTCTGGGGGTGGCGCAAGTGCGTCGGTCGCCGGAGTCGGCTGTCAGCGGCGGTGGGAGGCAAGACGAGGCGGTTGTGCGGCGGCCCTGGACTCGGGTCCGAGAGAGAACCACCCCTCGGCCTTGAGCAGGGGCTGGGTGGAGCCGGCCCTCGCAGAGGGGGTTGCTGTCTACCTTTTTACCTTGTTTAGAATTTGGCTGTCAGGTCCGAGGAGCGCTAGGGAGGCGGAGAAGCCCATGAAGTCCTCTGGTAATGACTTACCCGGTTGTGTTGGCAGAGACCCAAGCGCGTGCGGGCAGGAAAGCTATGCGTCAGCCCGGGAATTGATAGTAGTAGGTTAATAGTCGACGTCTTCCTGGTCCTCCAGTATGACATTTCAGCTCACCTTTCGCGTAGGGCGGACCTGGCGTTTGCTCTTGTTTCGTCTTTGGCTTAGCTCTTTTGCTGCGGAATCTTCAGCGTTGGGGACTTTTTGCCTTTACGTTTGCGGGTTATGAGAAGGCTGACGAGGTGTCACTCCGCTCTGGAGCGCCCTTGGTGTACTTACACTTCGTAGCAATGCTTGTGATAAATTATTAGTCCGATTTGGTGATTCCTCAGGAATACTGAAGGGCTCTTTGGCTCATTTGGTTGTCATTATGTAGGGTACTTTAGGGAAGAGCGTTAAACTGGCTTTTTAGGAATCCCGAAAACGTGTGGAGATCTAAAATGGAAAGCAGATTCCTTCCTGTCTTCATTTAAAGTGTAAAGTGAATCGCCTTTTGGAAGGTTCATTATCTTGTATTTCAATTTCAGCAGTTATGATGAGAGCAGTTTTTGTGAAATGTGTAACTATTTCAGTGCTTAAATTAAATCCTTTATTGTTGTACAAGATCGAGTCCAAAGGAAAAAACAATTGTTTTCCATAGGCAACGTTTTAAATAGTTTTAGGAATTTTAAAATATTGTTTTCTGGTATTGTGAGAGTAATATTGTATAGCTCCTTTGTTTTGCAAGCTTTTTAGTACATTTGCAAATTTCTTTGGAGTGAGCTGCTTGTTCAGTAAGGATTTGGTTTTAAGACAACTCAAATATTTTGAGGGGCACTAAGTGTATTTTATTGTAACAAGTTTATGTGTGTGGCATTTCACATAGTTTTACCTGAAAGAAAACAAAAACACCTTTGGGGAATCATGAAATTGCCTTAGATAGCCATTATCTTTGGTCGGAGGAATTTAATGTAACCCCTGTAATGGGGTGTGTTCTCTTGAGAAGTTAAAAGAACTTTTGCTTTTACTTTTTGACAGGTTGAGTTTACAGAGGAAATTTCCTCTACTGGATAACCGTATTGCCGTTAGGGACTTAGAAGCCTTTAAAACCAGTTTTAGGCCAGGATATGTCCGCAGAATTTGAAGCTTTCTTCCTAGAAAAGTTGTAACGTTGCCATAGTAAGAGACTAATAATAGTGGAGAAGCAAGCTAAAAAAACAACTCAACCCTACACAGTAACATTCCTATGTTTCACTTATTTTAGGTATTGAAGAGTTATTAGTCATGATTATAGAACAGGTTTTTCTTGTGTTATACATGAAAGTAATTCACAAGGACCATTTTTAAAAGTTTGGATATCAATAACCACTTTTTAAAATTGACTTCAAAAAAAAGTATTTCATTATTATGCAGCCATCAAAAGGAATGAGATCTTGCCATTTGCAACGACGTGGATGGAACTGGAGGGTATTATGTTGAGTGAAGTAAGTCAAACAGAGAAAGACATGTATCATATGATCTCACTGATATGAGGAATTCTTA
>NW_027954720.1:0-1212 GCF_054177405.1 Leptonychotes weddellii
ACCCAACAGTCAGGGTGATTGTGAATTTTAATGTAAGTCGTGGCCCATGACAGGAAGACATTTCCTGCTGCAACAGAAAAGAACACCAGCAATTGTGAGGCTAGGGGCGATAAGACAAATGTTACACAGACAACAGATACGGCAAACAACAGGTACGGCGAATCTTCATTTAGTAACCAAGTAGCAGTTTGGTTCCCTTGAGCCAGTGCCCTTGGCTTCGGTATTTTCCCTGGGGGATGATACCATGTATTTTGCCCCTTAATACCATCAGAGGTGTGTCTATATTGTACAGAGTACCTCAGCTGGCACACAGAGTAACAGCTCTACCTCAGTACCCAGCAGCAGGGGGCAGCAGCAGATATTTGCCTGTGTGTTGGGCCCTGACCAGTACAGAATGAGGGGTTAATACCAATACCGGATTTGAGCCCTTGGCCCCAAGGGATTAGGACACCAAGCCATGGGGAGTGGGGGAGGGGGGGCCAAAGGGTGGACTTCAAACCAATGTCCAATGAACTGAAGTCTCACCAGGTGGGAAGTCTTGTAGCAAACACAAAATGAGTCCCTCCTCCAGCCTGGTAGGCCTCAGACCTCCGGAAAATACCTGCTCCCCTAACACCCAAGCTGTGGGGCTGTTATTGGTTAGGCCTTCATATGCTGATGTCTGTCCTGCTGTGGGAATGGTGTCTGTCCTGCTGTGGCCTCTGTTAGTCTCCCAGATGGTCCAATGAGGGAGCCTTCTGGTGACAAAGTCTTTCATGTGTTTTTTATTAGTCCAGTCACCTTCTCAATTAGGCCTTGAGCAGCGGGATTGGATGGCACATGGAAAGTCTATAATATATCCTGGGCCTCTGCCCGTTCTTGGACCTCATGGCTGGTAAAATGTGTTCCTTGATCACTATCTATCTGAGTCCACATTCCCTACATATTCTGTAGTTTTGTTAATCCCTTATACTTGCTTGTACAAGTCCTAAGAGACTGACGAATACTTGTGCCCTTCCGATGCCCGCAGAGGACCTATGTAATCTGTTTGCCAGCAAGAAATAGGGCATGTAGTCTGTCTAATATGCCTCAAGGTATGGCGCAAAAGTCATCACCTCAGGTGGCACTGGGGCACTCCGTGTCAGCAGCTTGTGGATCGGAATATTTTAAAGGCAAATGTAATCTCTTTACTATTTCCCAAGTAGTTTTGGGACCTCAGTGTCCCAATTTATC
>NW_027954721.1:0-213 GCF_054177405.1 Leptonychotes weddellii
ATGATCCCAGCATCCCGGGATCAAGCCCCACATAGGGCTCCTGGCTCAGCGGGGAACCTGCTTCTCTCTCTCCCTCTGCCTCTCCCCCTGCTCATGCTTTCTCTCTCTCTCCCTCTATCTCTGTGTCTCAAATGAATAAATAAAATCTTAAAAAAAAAAAAAACTTAAATAAATAAAATCATTTTCAAGTAGAATCTTTTCCTTTTAATAATC
>NW_027954722.1:0-213 GCF_054177405.1 Leptonychotes weddellii
ACAGAGAGAGAGATAGCGAGAGCAGGAACACAAGCAGGGGGAGTGGGAGAGCGAGAAGCAGGCTTCCTGCCGAGCAGGGAGCCCGATGTGGGACTCGATCCCAGGACCCTGGGATCATGACCTGAGCCGAAGGCAGACGCTTAACGACTGAGCCACCCAGGCGCCCGAGAAATGTTTCATTTCAATGGAAATATTCAGTGGAACAACAAGGAG
>NW_027954723.1:0-213 GCF_054177405.1 Leptonychotes weddellii
GGTGGGGGGGGGGTGTGGGGGGGGGCAGGAGACATCCCCAGTGCGACCTTTTCCCCCTGGAGAAAGAAAGGCTCTGGGGGTGGGAGTGCTTCATCTCTTCCTTCTTCTGAGGGTCAGGGGCTTCACAGGGGGGCTTCTGGGTCCCGCTCGTCTTTACATTCCTAACCTCATCATAGTTGCTGGCCTCAGTGTGTGTACAGTTCATGACGGTGG
>NW_027954724.1:0-213 GCF_054177405.1 Leptonychotes weddellii
GCAAGGCCTCCGGGAGGAGGGTCCCCAAGAAGGATGGGCGGCCAGTGGAGGGTAAGAAGGCAGGTCTTTCTGCTGCAGAAAGTAACTGAAGTTAAAAAAATCAAGAAATAGCTACTTAGATCGGCAGAGATAAACATAAGAAACAAAACAACTTAAAAGGCTGAAACTGGCCACCTCTTGACCTGGGAAGAGGTGGGGAGAGGGGCACGCTCG
>NW_027954725.1:0-213 GCF_054177405.1 Leptonychotes weddellii
CGCGTCCCCCGGCCGGGCGACGCGGGCACTATGGGGCTCCCCGCGCTCGAATTCAGCGACTGCTGCCTCGACAGCCCGCACTTCCGAGAGACGCTCAAGTCGCACGAAGCGGAGCTGGACAAGACCAACAAATTCATCAAGGAGCTCATCAAGGACGGGAAGTCACTCATCAGCGCGCTCAGGAGTGAGTGTCCGGAGCCCGGCGGGGACGGG
>NW_027954726.1:0-213 GCF_054177405.1 Leptonychotes weddellii
CAAGGAAGACTGACAAGTAGACAGCATCAAGATCAAGGAGGAATTTATAGTCCATTTGGGTTAGATGGAACTCTTGTAGATTCAAGTGTTAGAAGTCCGACTTAAACTAAGCAAAGTGATAAAAGGGAATGTATTAACTTAAATCGCTGCAAATTCCAATGTGGGACTGCCTTAAAAGTATAGCATGAGGTAGGAATGACAGCAAGCGGTCAG
>NW_027954727.1:0-213 GCF_054177405.1 Leptonychotes weddellii
GATGGAGGGAGGTTGGTGGGGGGATGGGCTACATGGGTGATGGGTATTAAAGAGGGCACTTGTTGTGATGAGCAGTTGGTGTTGTACGTAAGTCATGAATCACCAAATTCCACTGTAGAAACCAATATTGCACTCTATGTTAACTAAGTAAAAGTTAAATTAAAAAAGAAAAATTTTTAAATAAAATAAAATAAATAAAGTGCATTTTTATTT
>NW_027954728.1:0-213 GCF_054177405.1 Leptonychotes weddellii
CCTTTCTCCCGCGCTTTAGAAGTATTCACTACTGGCTTTTTAGTGAGGATCTCTTGGACTGTGTATGTGTATTTTTTTTTTATTCTTATGTTAATCCCCATACATTACATCATTAGTTCTAGATGAAGTGTTCCATGATTCATTGTTTGTGCATAACACCCAGTGCTCCATGCAGAATGTGCCCTCCTCAATACCCACCACCAGGCTAGCCCC
>NW_027954729.1:0-213 GCF_054177405.1 Leptonychotes weddellii
GAATACTAGCTCCTTTGCCATTGGGTGGAATAACTCTTAGGTATGTGTTCTAGATTGGCTTCCAGAGCTTCCAGTGGCAGTAAGCTCCAGTTGTCCATAATGGTAACTTGGTAACGGACTTGATGATAAATCCTTAATTGGCTGCTTTGCCTTTCCTGTTTCATTTACTTATGTCTTTACTGGTGTTTCTTTCACCTCTTTTTATTTATTTAT
>NW_027954730.1:0-213 GCF_054177405.1 Leptonychotes weddellii
TTAAAGCAATAATCCAGAGATCCCATGTGACACTTCCCCTGTTCCCCATAATGGTAACATCTTGTAAAACCCTGATATATTATCCCTGATAAGGAAAATCTGTGTCCTAAGATGGCTGACCGAGCCAGCAAGGGAGTCCCAGTCCTTGCCCTGGGGCTCTTCCGGGTTCTTCTCCCTGCTCTGCTTCCCGCGCGCACCAATCCGGGTCCTTCT
>NW_027954731.1:0-1212 GCF_054177405.1 Leptonychotes weddellii
GGGTCAACTCTGCCAAAGCCTGCCCTACCTCGGGACTCTTGCTTATATAAGCCCATAAATTCCTGTTACTGTTTAAGGCGAATTGAGGCGGGTTTTCTTGTCATGTGCAAACCAAAATTTCTACTGAGATGACTTGATTATAGCTACATTAAGTACATCAAGGAACACTTCATGGTGGATGCTCTGGATGTTGGATTTGTGTTTTCTCTGTAGTTAAAACTTCTGCTGACTGACTCAGAAAAGAAATTTAGTGACAAAATCCTATTCTGAAATGAATTCAGTCATTCATCTAAAAAATGTCTAAGCACTTTCGTCATTTCTAAAGTGCTTGGGGACATTATCTTTCAAGTATCTATTATTTCTAATTTACTTATAAAGCTCTCTTGTATTTTGATTTTATTGCTTCTGGCTCTTCTGTTATTCTACATGATAAAAACACGCAAATTCACCCATCAATCTATAACCCCTCAAAGGTTTGACTCTAGTTGAGAAGGACTCTGCATAAGATCAGCAGAACCATTTGCCATGCCCTCGTAAATCAGCTTTTTCTTGTCAGGTTTCTTTAACGCCTCAGAGTCAGCCCTAAACAGGAAGCTCCAAGATGCTGTGGCCACCATTTCTCTCTTGTCTAAAGCAGACAGGGCAGTCAGGGCCCTCAGGCAAGGGTCTGGAAGTGTTTTCCAAGTCCACTAGAGACTCTGCCTCTTGAACACAAGAAATGGTAAAGGACTTACTTACGGCGTTTACCCCACCGCTGGGGACCATGCCTGTGAGGTCTCTGAGTGTATGGCAGAAACCCCACAGTGGACATCACCACGTCACCCATCCTCACGCGCACACACCCTCAGACATTCCCTGTTTTTGTGGAGCCTCACTGACTTGCAGACCATCTCTGGAGGATTGATGGGTAAATACCATCTGCACCTTGTACATCAGTTCCCACACTGGCCAAGTGACAGCACTCATCAGACCCAAGATCCCATTTGGACATCAGGGATGGGTCACTGATTTTGCTCATGTGCTGAGTCAGTTGTCTATGTTGGTGTAACTAATTGCCATACACTTGGTAGCCTAAAACAATACAAATTTCGTACCTTACAGTTCTGTACGCAAAGTCTGATGTGGGTCTCACTGGACTAAAAACAAGATGTCAGCCGGGCTGCATTGTTTCTGAAGGCCGTAGGAAAGAGTTTCCTCATCTTTTTTTTTTTT
>NW_027954732.1:0-213 GCF_054177405.1 Leptonychotes weddellii
GGGGCCACACCCCGTGACTGAGCGCTGTCTCTGGGCCAGGTCAGACTGCACTGCACATAGCCATCGTGAACCAGAACGTGAACTTGGTGCGAGCCCTGCTTGCCCACGGCGCCAGCGTCTCTGCAAGAGCTACAGGCACAGCTTTCCGCCGCAGCCCCCGCAACCTCATCTACTTCGGTGGGAGCAGGGCCAGGGCTGGAAGGAAGGGGGCGC
>NW_027954733.1:0-213 GCF_054177405.1 Leptonychotes weddellii
TCAGTGGGCACAGAGTTTCAGTTTCACATGATGGAAAGAGTTCTGGAGATGGAAGGTGGTGATGCTAGAACAGCATGATGAATGTACTTAATACCACTGAACTGTACATTTAAAAATGAGTAAGACGGTAAATTTATGTCACGTGTGTTTTGCCATAATTAAATATACATGTGTCCTGCTCCTCAGAGAGTGACTCGCATTAAGTCCAAGCCA
>NW_027954734.1:0-213 GCF_054177405.1 Leptonychotes weddellii
GGACCAGCCAGGAATCAGGTGGAGACCTCACAGGCTCCGTCTGTACCAGCAAAGGGTGTGATCACCTGACGGAAGAATCTACCGCCCTAGATTCTTGGCTGGCCTTCCTTCATCCGCTCTTCCAGTCAAGCTTCCTCAACGCCACCCTGTCATGTCTCTCCCTCAGGTGCACAGGAAGGTCATCTGACATGGTGGAATGGTGCTGAGTGCTAA
>NW_027954735.1:0-213 GCF_054177405.1 Leptonychotes weddellii
GTGTGGTAGCTAACCCCCCTTTCAAAACCACACCAAATGGTTATTCAGTGTTTGCTTAAATACTCCATCCTTCTTCCTCTGAATGAAAAATTGTTCTTTTCCATAACCTCTGTGGCTTTTTCTCAGTTCTTTTTCATATTTTCACAGAAAAAGCGAAGTCTTGACTTACACCTGGAATAAGTCCAAGTGTTACATTATCTCTTCATCTTTCAT
>NW_027954736.1:0-213 GCF_054177405.1 Leptonychotes weddellii
TTCATCACTCGGGTACTTCCTGACACAAGATATTCCTAACTCAGCTTGTACTTTTCCTGATCCAACCCTGGACTCTGCCATTTTTTTCTAAGGCGCCCTTGTATCTCTTAATAAACAATGGTGCCTAGAAGCCAAAATCTGGGTCCTTGGTGTGCTCATTACCATTGGACTGTCCTTGTTCCCAGACCCCCTTACTAAACAGAATGAGGGATA
>NW_027954737.1:0-213 GCF_054177405.1 Leptonychotes weddellii
CTGAAGCATTTCCGACAAGTGACAATCCGTTTGCGTTTGGAGAAGTTCCTTGGAGAAGCCTGGAGACGTGGGGGGTAGGGAGGCTGTTGGAGTCACCCCTCAGTAGATGCGAGTCCCTCAGCGGGGCTGGGGGAGCTGGCAGAGGGAGGAGAGAGGAGTACCAGCTGCAGGCAGCTCAGGAGGCTGGGCACCCCAGCCCTGTGCAGAGGGGGC
>NW_027954738.1:0-213 GCF_054177405.1 Leptonychotes weddellii
CTACTACATATGCTCATTATAGAGAAATTTTAATGGTATAAAGAGTAAAATTAAAGTTGTATTTCTGCCACCCAGAGACAACCAGTGCTAACTCATTTATGTGTTGACTATCAGGCTTTTTCTAGAGATGTGTGTGTGTGTGTGTGTGTGATTTTAACATATTTGAGTTCATACCATAAATAAATTTTATATTCTCCTTTTTAATCACTTGAT
>NW_027954739.1:0-213 GCF_054177405.1 Leptonychotes weddellii
ATGACCACCACCACCATGACCACCATCACTATGATGACCACCATGACCATCACCATGACCACCACCACCATGACCACCATCACTATGATGACCACCACCATGACCACCAACACTATGACCACCACCACCATGACCACCATCACCATGATGACCACCACCATGACCACCATCACTATGACCACCACCACCATGACCACCATCACTATGACCACC
>NW_027954740.1:0-213 GCF_054177405.1 Leptonychotes weddellii
AGACCTAAATGTAAAACAACAAAACCCTTGGAAGAAAACACCGGACAAAAGCTTCATGACACTGAATTTGGCAGTGATTTCTTGTATATGACACCAAAGGCAGAGGCAGCAAGAGAAAAAACAGACAAATCGAACCTCATGAAATTTTTAAATTGTGTGCATCAAAAGACACTATCCAGAGTAAAAAGACAACCCACAGGATGGGAGAAAATA
>NW_027954741.1:0-213 GCF_054177405.1 Leptonychotes weddellii
TTGTTACGGTTCACATCTTAGAAGAAGTCAGATCATGAGCCACAGCGGCCAACATTAGCAACTAGGAGCCTGTTAATTGTGTAGAAGCCCCTTAGGTTGAGTGTAACAAAGGGAAAGATGGTGTTTTTCTAACCTAAACCAGTTGGATAGTTTACTTTCATTCTTTCATTTGCTTTAATACTTGTGGAATAAACAATTACTGAAAAATTTAAT
>NW_027954742.1:0-1212 GCF_054177405.1 Leptonychotes weddellii
AAACACTGGACTCTCTTACCTCACTGGCCCTGTAGAGCCTCTGCCAACATACACGTGGAGACAGCCAAATCCACATGGTGCTCCCTGCGAGCAGAGTCTGATGTTTGCTGCAAGTTTGAATTTCTAAGACACCTCTTCTGACACAAGTTTAAAATAGCTCCACTCAGAGTCCTCAACCTTTCTCCCCCAACTCCCAAGTTCTTAGTCCTGAAGGGCTGCGTCCTCAAAATGCCCCTCAAACTCTCTCTCAGGGCACACAGCTCTCTAGCAGAAGGAGAAACGAAATAAACTCAACCTCCCTTTCCTGCTTTCTCTCTCTTTCTCTGTTGGGGAAGCTACCTTAATTTATTATGTTCCTCTAGCCAGGGTGTGGCTTTGCTCGTTACACCTCATCATTTTCAGCTGGGCCAACTAATCAACGAATCTCCTTCAATGAAACAAAAGAACTTTCTTGATTTTCAAGATAACACAACACACTTGTAGAAATTTGGGAACTACGGGGCAGCACATAGAAGAAAATAAAGATCATCTATAACCACTCTCACATTTTGCAGTTTATACATCTAATCTTTTGTTTCTATGCCTACGCAAGAGATATTTATAAACTAACTTTTCTCAAGGCAAATTGCACAAATACACAAAAGTATGCAGACTGGTATAAAGAAATCCAATGTGCCCATCACTCAGCACAATTAGTATTAATCATGGCCAATCTCATTTCATCTACATTCATCCCAGACATCATGTCATTTCAACTGTAAATGTTCCATTATGTATTTTTATAAAGTAAATGTGCTTTTCATTAATCATAATCTAATACCATTATTTTACCTACAAATTTAACAATGGTTCCTTTATATCATTAAATATCCACAATTTAATGTCCATATTTCCAATTTCTCATGCATTTTTTTAAGTTACTTGTTTGAGTCAGAATAAAATTTAGGTCCACACATTGCTATGGGTCAATGAATGTCTTAAATCTTACCTCCTGAAAGTGTGTTGGGGAGGGCGTTGAGGGGGTAGGGAGCAGCATAGGCATCACCTGAAAGCTTGTGAGAAATGCAGAACTTCAACCTCCCCCTACCCCACCACCCAGACCAATAGAATCAGAATCTGCATTTTTAACAAGACCTCAGGTGACTTACATGCACATTAACTAAAGATTGAAGCTCATTGCTTCTAAATCTCTTTTAATCTATGGTTTCCCAC
>NW_027954743.1:0-213 GCF_054177405.1 Leptonychotes weddellii
AGAGACAGGCCCCTGGGGACCCCTAAGTCCATCTTCTCCCTCCCAACCACAATCTAGGTTTGCTCCTCACTGCATGGGGCTCCCCTCGGCCCCTCTACCTCTGCTGCCTCACCAAAGCCACCTGGCCACCTCCCCAGCCACCTCCCGGGAAAGAGAAGCCTCAGTAAATCCCAGCCTTCAATGAGGAGGGGCCAAGATCCGTCCTGAGAAGCG
>NW_027954744.1:0-213 GCF_054177405.1 Leptonychotes weddellii
TGGTCAGCCAGCAAGCGCAGGAGAGCCGCGTCTTCCTGCTCGACGAGGGCCGCACCATCACGGCGGGCGCGGACTCGTTGGCGCCAGGGCGCAGCGACTTCTTCCACCTGCCGTCCGAGGTGCTGGGCTGCGTGCTGGCCGGCCTAGGGCCGGCGGCCGGCGGCGGCGGAGGTGGGGGCGAGCCCCAGCACTGGCCGTCTAGTGCCGTGGACT
>NW_027954745.1:0-213 GCF_054177405.1 Leptonychotes weddellii
TTCATCCACTGATGGACATCTGAGTTGTTTCCACCTTTTGCCTCTGTGCATACTGCTACTATGAACATTCATATACAAGTGTCTGTTTGAGTACTTATCATCAATTCTTTTGGGTCTATACTTTAGCTAACATTCTGATGCTTGTAGCGTAGATAAGGAAGGTTCGTATTCTCAGGTTCTCAGTCCCCTACCCCTCAGTGTAAAGGGAGGACC
>NW_027954746.1:0-213 GCF_054177405.1 Leptonychotes weddellii
CAAAATGGGCAGAGATGGACTGACTATGTGGCCACCTGGGCAATAAGAAGAAACCTTGTTTGGTTGCTCTTTTCTAACCTTACTGCTGACAATCTTTCTAAGAAATACCAATTCACTTTTCTTTCAGTGTATGTATGAACGTTTCTGTGAATTTTGAGGAATTTGGGAGAAGACAGAATGATTCTGAATATCAGTGATCGTAAAACAGATCCA
>NW_027954747.1:0-213 GCF_054177405.1 Leptonychotes weddellii
CATGGATGGACTAGGGGTATCCTGTTAAGTAAAATAATTTAGACAAAGACAAATATCATGTGATTTCACTTATCTGTAGAATTTAAAAACAGAAAAAAATGAACAAACAAAAAAAAGCGGTAACAGATCCATAAATACAAAGACCAAACTGATGGTTTTCAGAGGGGAGGTGTAGATGAGCAAAATGGGTAGATGCTATAGGAGATAGCATCC
>NW_027954748.1:0-213 GCF_054177405.1 Leptonychotes weddellii
AAAAAAAAAAAAAGAAAGAAAGAAAAAAGGCAGGGAGAATGTCACCTTATTCATCACCACTTTCTATATTTCCCAAGCAAATGTAGCCTTCCCAAATCTTGTGTTAACAATCCCATATAACAGATGATCAAAACCCAGAGAGAGAAAAAAGTGATTAATGCAATGGGCACATTTTAACCACATACCTTTCCTCCTGTGAATAAAAGGGCTCCA
>NW_027954749.1:0-213 GCF_054177405.1 Leptonychotes weddellii
CGCCTGGGTGGCTCAGTTGGTTAAGCGACTGCCTTCGGCTCAGGTCATGATCCTGGAGTCCCTGGATCGAGTCCCGCATCGGGCTCCCTGCTCGGCAGGGAGCCTGCTTCTGCCTCTGACCCTCCCCC
Source organism: Leptonychotes weddellii (assembly GCF_054177405.1). Lineage (NCBI taxonomy): Eukaryota > Metazoa > Chordata > Mammalia > Carnivora > Phocidae > Leptonychotes > Leptonychotes weddellii. The sequence continues at coordinate 129 of NW_027954749.1, forward strand.
CTCTCATGTGCTCTCTCTCTCTCATTCTCTCTGTCTCAAATAAATAAATTTTAAAAATCTTAAAAAAAAAATTTAAAAAAAAAAA
>NW_027954750.1:0-213 GCF_054177405.1 Leptonychotes weddellii
GCTCCATGCAGAACGTGCCCTCCTCAATACCCACCACCAGGCCAACCCATCCTCCCACCCCCCTCCCCTCTAGAACCCTCAGTTTGTTTTTCAGAGTCCATCGTCTCTCATGGTTCGTCCACCCCTCCGATTTCCCCCGCTTCATTCCTCCCCTCCCGCTACCTTCTTCTTCTTCTTTTTTTTTTCTTAACATATCTTGCATTATTTGTCTCA
>NW_027954751.1:0-213 GCF_054177405.1 Leptonychotes weddellii
GAGAGATTTCAGTGTGTTCTTTAGTGAGCTTTCCAGGCCACACTATCTCCGTTTCTGTCTGTGCTACTATAAACTGCAGTGTCCTGTGTTGTGCGCCCCTCAGCAGCACTACCAGTTCTCACCTCCAGGTCGGGCATGTCTCTGCCCTTTGTGCTTCTAAAACCGCCAGCCACCCCCAGTATGCATGTGCTGCCCTGCTTTTCCAGGTTTCAG
>NW_027954752.1:0-1212 GCF_054177405.1 Leptonychotes weddellii
TACCCAGCCAACTCCCCGCACCCCCAGCCCCTACCTGAGCAATCACTGATCTGATTTCTATCACTGTAAATTAGTTTTGCCTTTTCTAGAATTTCATGTAAATGGAATCATACAGTATGTACTCTTTGGGGTCTGGCTTCTTTTTTTTTAAAAGATTTTATTTATTTGACAGAGAGAGACACAGCGAGAGAGGGAACACGAGCAGGGAGAGTGGGAGAGGGAGAAGCAGGCTTCCCGCGGAGCAGGGAGCCCGATGCGGGGCTCGATCCCAGGACCCTGGGATCATGACCCGAGCCGAAGGCAGACGCTTAACGACTGAGCCACCCAGGCGCCCCTGGGGTCTGGCTTCTTTCACTCAGAATAACAGTTTTGGAATTCAGTCCTACTGCTACGTACATCATGCATGCGTCTTTCAGCGGTCAGTTCTTTTCTGTAGTTCTGTAGTACACCATTGTACAGACAGCACTGTTTGTTTTCCAAACACCAGATAATGGGTGTTTGGGTTGTTTCCTGTTTGGGGGCTATTATGAGTAAACAGGAATATTGTATACAAGTCTTGCTGTGCACATATATTTTTATTTCTTTTAAGTAGGTACAGCAATTAAAGCAGAATCGCTGACTATGGTAGGTACACTGTTAACATGGTAAGAAACTGCCAAACTGGCCCTTAGGATAAATTTTGAGCTTCTTAGCCTGACCTTCAAGGCCCTACATGCTCTGGTCCCTCCTTTTCAGCCTCATTTTCCCTCCCTTCACCTGTGCTTACTGCATGTCAACCTCACTCTTTCTTGCTGTTTCTTTATAGTACCTTCTTTTGACCACAGGACCTTTGTGTGTGCTGGTTCCTCTCCCTGAAATTCTTTTCCCACTCCATTCTTCAAGTCTCATCTCAAGTTTCATTCCTCAGGGAGGCTTCCTAGCCGTGCCGCCCACCCCAACTATATGTGGCATTCCTCATGCCTTCTCAAAGCCCTCTGTGCTTTTTCTCTCATGACCCATATCACAGTGTTATTTACACATGCTTACGTGAATGTTGCATGATTTCCTGTGTGACGTTCCTCTCCTCCACTCAACCCTAGGCCTGTGAGTACAGAAACCATGCCCCGATCTCTTGTGTGCCTCACAGAGTACCTGACATTAGAAGTTGCTCCACAATGGAACTGGAGGGTATTATGTTGAGTGAAATAAGTCAAACAGAGAAAGACATGTATC
>NW_027954753.1:0-213 GCF_054177405.1 Leptonychotes weddellii
GCTCATATGAATTACTAACATATCCTTGGGTATTAGGACTATTAAGTTAGAGTTGCTTAAACTATTATACTTTCCAAAATTACAGGAGAGGATAGAGCTTTCTTTTATTAGAGTATAAATGCAAATGCTTTTCCAAATCATATACCACCAACAGGAAGCCTGCAGAAATTAATAATTGTGCCAGCTATCAATCTTTTCACGCATAAAATTCAA
>NW_027954754.1:0-213 GCF_054177405.1 Leptonychotes weddellii
CCCTCCAGTTCCATCCACGTCGTTGCAAATGGCAAGATCTCATTCCTTTTGATGGCTGCATAATATTCCATTGTATATATATACCACATCTTCTTTATCCAGTCATCTGTCGATGGACATCTTGGCTCTTTCCACAGTTTGATGTTTCTTGTGTATATGTGTGTAAATATACACTTACACATACATGTAGATATATATGAGCATGTGTCTACT
>NW_027954755.1:0-213 GCF_054177405.1 Leptonychotes weddellii
AAACTTCATAATTCAGGAATATAGAAGATAAATTTCATCCCTGTGATAAAGGTTACATAATACCATATTGCAGCGATGTCTTACTTAATGGTGAAACGTTAAACACATTCCCATATAATCAGGAACATCACTGGTTTTCTGCTATTGCTCATCTGTTCAACACAGTCATTGGGCTCTCAGTCAGCTCAATAAACAAGGAAAAGAAATCAATGG
>NW_027954756.1:0-213 GCF_054177405.1 Leptonychotes weddellii
TGGTGAAAGCCAACTGATACAATTTCTGGTTGCCAGCCACTCTGGTACTTCTAGACTGTGTATTGGTTCCTGTAAGTCATCTTGCCCTTTGGAATACAGACTTGACATGTGCTTGAGAGAGAGAAGGACTGGCTTCCACAAGGAACAGGGCCAAGGAACAAAACCAGCTTCTGAACCCTGCCTCCCCTTACTATTCCAGATGAAGGTAAAATT
>NW_027954757.1:0-213 GCF_054177405.1 Leptonychotes weddellii
TACTCAAAATATCTCACCTTTATTGGAAAAATAGAGTTGGATTTTTTTTAATTAAATGAAAGAAATGACTAAGCTGATTATTTTAAAAGGACAAAGAGTATGTTACAGGAGAATATTATACAAGTCTATGATGGGTTGGTTATAGGGATTTAAGGAATGGGATATGAAGCAGGGGAGAAGTTAAGGGAAAGCAATGAGAAACTGAACATAAAT
>NW_027954758.1:0-213 GCF_054177405.1 Leptonychotes weddellii
CGATGCCGCCGCCAGATCACTGACCGCGTTCATCCCCGGGACGTACTCGCTCCGTAACTGCAAGCGGCACCTCCCGCCCCTTCACCCCTTCTGTCCACCCTCCACCCCTCCCCGCTGTGCGTTTATGGGTCTGATTCTGCTCTTTGTGCGATTATTCACTTGCTTTGTGTGTTAGATTCCACATACAAGTGAAATCCTGTGGTATTCGTCCTG
>NW_027954759.1:0-213 GCF_054177405.1 Leptonychotes weddellii
GAGTTGTTGCTATTCCTTTCTTCGATCTCCTGTTGAGTTTGTAGGTGTTCAGAATGGTTTGATCCCTATCCAGCTGAATTCCTGAGAGGAGACGAAATCCAGGTCTCCTACTCCTCCGCCATCTTGCTCCGCCCCCCCTGCATGTACTTAAATTGGTGGAATCATTCTGCCCCATGTTTTGCAGCAGCTGATGTCTCTTAGTTTTTGTTTGTC
>NW_027954760.1:0-213 GCF_054177405.1 Leptonychotes weddellii
GGAGCTGCAGTGACCACTGGAAAGTGAAGCAGTTTGATGTAATGGGCATACATATCTATCCTACAGCTGAACCAGTTCTCTTGGGTTTGCAGACAGATTTTATCCCAAGTTAGTTACATGCAATTTAAGTAGTCCAATGATAGATTTCTTCTCAGGCCATGAGCCCTCTCACGCTCCAGGGAGCATGTGTGCCCCCCAGCGGGGTGTGGGGGC
>NW_027954761.1:0-213 GCF_054177405.1 Leptonychotes weddellii
CAGAGAAAGCACCGGGAGACCCAGGCGCCGGGGAGGTGCAGCTTCTTACCCGATGCTGGAGCCCCCTCCCGCCAGGAAATAGAGATGCTATCATCGTTTTTGGACTAAGAAAGTACCACTGTCGGTGCCCTGGTGGGGTGTGTGCTGCATCGCGTGTGAATATATGTGCAACAGAGAGAGACTGCAAGCAGAGGGTGTCTTGTCCCATTGCAC
>NW_027954762.1:0-1212 GCF_054177405.1 Leptonychotes weddellii
TTTGCATTTTTTGCTCTTTATCTCTGGGCTGGGCAACATCTGCTTTCAGAAATACCCTTTGGCAGCATCGTCAACATGGTGTTTGGGCTCCAGGGGCAGGCTGGGTGAGGGGAAGGTTAGGGGCTGGGGGGACGCACCCATGTGTGTTGGCCTCTTCCAGTTCAAGCCTGCAAACATTTATCGGTGCCGGTGTTGTGCCTGAGGCTGAGATGGAAGGTGCCAGGACATGGCCTCCAGAAGTTCATGGTTGAACTGCAGGCATGGACAGATCTGCTACTCAAGTGCGGTGGGCTCGGCTTCTGAGGGGCAGTCAGCAGGGCCATGGGAGCACAGACGGCACCGTGCTCTGGATAAATCCCCAAATCCCCACCTTGGCCGGTAGGTCCCTGCACATCCCACCCACCCTGGCCCCGCTGGCTCCCTGAGTTTCCTCCAGTGGGTCCCGTCCTGGCACATGAGCTGGCCCCGGCAGGGACACTTGCCCTGTTTCTTTGCTTCACCACCGCACATCTGCCAGACCCCAGCTCAAAGATTCCTCCTTGGAAACCTCTCCCCAGCCCTCAGCTCCTTCTGTTCTGTCATAACTAAATGACTGAAGTGTGAGTCTGCATTTAGTGCCTGCCTCCTTTTCTAGACCCACGTGGGACATTGTATGTCTCAGGGAAAGATAAGTCAAGCCGTGTATGTAATCTAACATTTTCTGGTTACCATATTAAAACACATACAAAGAGGGGTGCCTGGGTGGCTCAGTCAGTTAAGTGTCTGCCTTTGGCTCGGGTCATGACCTCAGGGTCCTGGGATCGAGCCCCACGTCAGGCTCTCTGCTTAGTGGGGAGTCAGCTTCTCCCTCTCCCTCTCCCTCTGTGTGCTCTCTCTCTCAAATAAATAAAATCTTAAAAAAAAATTAAAAACATACAAAGAAACAAGTGGCAGCAATTTTTTTTTTTTATTGTGTTAAATGCACACAGCAGAAAATTTACCAGTTTAACTATGTTAAAAGTGGCTTTAGGTATGTTCACGGTGTTGTATGATCCCACCACTGGCCGTCCCTCGATCTTGCTTCAATCATCTCAAACTGAAGCTTGACCCATGAAGCAAACCCAGCCCCTACTAACCTCCATTCTGTTTCTGAAGTTAACTACTCTGGATACCACATTTAAGGGGAAACCATGAACAATATGTGTCCTTTTGGCTTCTGGTTTGTTTCATTTA
>NW_027954763.1:0-213 GCF_054177405.1 Leptonychotes weddellii
TAAGAACAGGGAATATAAAATCTATGTTTAATAAATGATAGAGGTAAAAATTAAGAGAGATTGAAGTTGAAAATAAGAGGGAAGAGAGCTCACAGAGAGAAACACACACACACATAAAGAGAAAGGACAAAGACGTGGAGTAAGAGACAGAGACAAGATGAAGCAGACACCCAGAGATGAATCCACAGGAACACGTGCAGGGCTGCGAACTGA
>NW_027954764.1:0-213 GCF_054177405.1 Leptonychotes weddellii
AATTAAAACAGATCTCCAGTAGAGATGGAGACTTTTGGTAATGACAGCATTATGGGTGCACTGTGCAGAATTACAATTCACAGCCTAAGCCCTGTACAGCTTCAACATGAGGATTAGCCAGTTTACTGTCGAGTTAATTTTTAAACTAAAAGTAATTTTTAAAGTTAAGGCAGTTATATAGCTTGTCACTTTCTTTTTTACAGGAAAGAAAAA
>NW_027954765.1:0-213 GCF_054177405.1 Leptonychotes weddellii
AAGTCTTCCTCTCTATCGTATTCTTTTAGGTAGGAATCTTTTAAGTATCAAGGATTAAGGGTATTTTTAAAAATTTTACATTAATCAATGGATCTTTGGGTCTTCCAACCCCCCACCCCCAGATTTATTGGGATGTTATTGACATAGGACATTGTGTGAATTTAAGGTGTGTAGTGTGGTGACTTGATACCCATGGTCTCTGCTCTGCCTATT
>NW_027954766.1:0-213 GCF_054177405.1 Leptonychotes weddellii
CGTATCAGATAGCCGATCATTATATCGTAAGAGGAGGTTCGACTTCACAAGGAATCCCAGAAAAAGAGATGCTATTTTTACTTATCAGGTTGGCAAAATTAAATTTCTTTTTACAGCCCAGTTAGCGCCCACTGTGTGGGGAAGCACGCTGTTGCTCGGAGGGATGGAAATGGAGGGCCGTTCTGGGGGGACCCGGCTTTCGTGTCCTCTGGA
>NW_027954767.1:0-213 GCF_054177405.1 Leptonychotes weddellii
ACGATTTATAGATCTAAATCTTTGTTTCTGTATTTTCAAAAGGGCAGAGTTAGCTGGTTGAATAGAGCTGGGACCAAGAGTTGACCTGGTTTTGTGTGGGTTGAACACAGGACCCCCACAAGGCCAATGAGTTCCAGCGACCAGCATCTGCCTTCATTCTTCTTTTTTTTTTTTTTAAAGATTTTATTTATTTATTTGAGAGAGAGAGAATGA
>NW_027954768.1:0-213 GCF_054177405.1 Leptonychotes weddellii
GCTCATAGATAGATCAAATTTGTGGTTGCCAGAGGCAGGGGCTGGGGAGGAGTGGCAAAATGGGTGAAGGGAGTCAAAAGGCACAAAATTTCAGTTATAAAAAATAAGTCAAGGGGATAGATTGTTCAGCATATTTATTATTATAGTTAATAATAATATTGCATATTTGAAAGTTGCTAAGAGAATAAAAAAAGTTCTCAACACAAGAAAAAA
>NW_027954769.1:0-213 GCF_054177405.1 Leptonychotes weddellii
CCTCAAGCACATAGAATTGTTTATTTCATTCTTCATTGGGTGTCATATTTATTATCATCACTCTTCCTAACTTGTTTAGTCTTTATTTTTACCTTTCCCTGTGGTACACGGAATAATGGCCACCGAAAGATGTCTGTATTCTACCCTTGGAACCTGTGAATATTTTCCCTTACACGGTAAAAAGGACTTTGCAGGTATTAAGACCCTAGAGGT
>NW_027954770.1:0-213 GCF_054177405.1 Leptonychotes weddellii
CAACCTGGCTGGGGGTAAAGGAGAGAGGAGGCTTTCACCTTTAATTTTGTATATTTCTGTATGTTTTACATTTCCTAATCTTAGATTACTTTTTAAAATTGAAGTAAAATTCACATCAGATAAAATTAACCATTTTAAAGTATATAATTCAGTGGCATTTAATACATTTATAATGTTGTACAACCATGACCTCTATCTAATTACAGAACATTT
>NW_027954771.1:0-213 GCF_054177405.1 Leptonychotes weddellii
TGGAATCGAGCCCTATGTTGGGGCATCTGCTCCTCCCTCTCCCCCCCTCACCCCGCTCATGTTCTCTCTCTCTCAAATAAATAAAATCTTAAAAAGATTTTGGAAAAAAAAATAAGATTTTGCCTATTTGCTCTAGTTGCCTGAGGGATAGAGAAATCAGTCCAGCCGTGGGAAGGACCCAAGATGGCCATGTTAGGAAGAGGAGACTGGGAG
>NW_027954772.1:0-213 GCF_054177405.1 Leptonychotes weddellii
CCCCACCTTTTTCTGTCTTCTCTGGTTTTAGTTCAGCATTCTATATCATTCTGTTTTCTTTCTTGAATTTGCATATTAACATGCTTGTTTTGTGAAATATTTTTGGCTGCCTTAGAGTTTGAAATATACATTTATGATGAGTCTAGGTCCACATGCAAATGACATTACACCATCTCATGAATACTGCAGGAGTCTTTTTTTTTTAAAACAGTT
>NW_027954773.1:0-1212 GCF_054177405.1 Leptonychotes weddellii
CATGGCATAGAGTCTAGCCCATCTTGCTCTGTACTAATGAACAATTCATTAGCAGAAACTACTGGAATTACAATGAAGATTTTTTTCTTTTTGCAATGCCAGGAATAAATGGATTAAGCACCCTTTTATTATAGATTCAATAACATCATAATGCTGACCTTATTTTAAGATGAACTAGTCATCTTTGTAAAGACAGATTACCATGTGACATCTCTTCAAAATATGCACTCAACAATTACTTGCTGGCAGAATTTTGGTTAAATAGGAGGTCTACTTACTGAAAAAACCTTGAGGTTATGAATAACACTTTGCCCATTGAACTTCTCCAAACAGGCATTCTCTAAAATTAATATCTTTCCAGTTACAATGCAGAAATAGACTAACCTACAACTGAAGCTAAGGTTACTCTTTTCTTTTATTAAACTCAATTTGGATGATTTAGTTTCACCCAAACAACAATCAATTATTACATTACATTAATGTTGTTACTATGATTTTTTACATTTGTACTTAATTTTAAAAATTTAGTTTCCTGGTTGTAGAAGAGCCAAACTCATAGGGCATTTTCATCTAGTTTCGTGTTTGTCATAAAAACTAAGCCTCAATAGTCTCCATCAGAGTTTGGGACAAATTCCATAAGGAAAATGATAAGGGATAGCATATATTGAGGAAAGAAAAAACTAACGAGGCCAGATTAATATAAGGGAAGGAACAGGATAGCCCTTTTTCCATCACCCCATGGAGAGGAAAGCCAAGGCCAATGTGATTTGATGGACACGTGGTGGAGCTTCCCCAGGTGGGTGCTCCTCTTTACTGGGCAGGTATGTGAATGAAGTCTTGTCAATGGGGGTAATTGGAGCAGCCCTGGGGATGTGGGCACCAGCTATCTCGGGAGCAGTCTGCAAAAAGCAGTCCAGGCCCTACTGTCAGAGAAAGGGAGCTGCTGACAGAGAGGGAGAAGATGAATCTCCTGGTCCCTTCTTGCTATTGCCCAGGCAACCCAGCGTGCGCACATGATGATTCTGCTCAGTGCGTCCCAATGTTTGTTGTATTTTAAGTAACAGTATAATAAAAATAATTTAAATCAATAGCAGGTGTCTGTTACTTTTCTATAATGGGTTTTATATAATGCTCAAGTTTCTAAAATGCTGCCTGATAAGCACTGACATTTAAAAATAACCTCACCCACTAAGATATTTTAGTTTACAATTG
>NW_027954774.1:0-213 GCF_054177405.1 Leptonychotes weddellii
TATTTATTTATTTATTTTTATTCTTATGTTAATCCCCATACATTACATCATTAGTTTTAGATGTAGTGTTCCATGATTCATTGTTTGTGCATAACACCCAGTGCTCCATGCAGAATGTGCCCTCCTCAATACCCACCACCAGGCTAACCCATCCTCCCACCCCCCTCCCCTCTAGAACCCTCAGTTTGTTTTTCAGAGTGAGTGTTATTTTTT
>NW_027954775.1:0-213 GCF_054177405.1 Leptonychotes weddellii
CTCAGTCGATAAGTGTCTGCCTTCGGCTCGGGTCGTGGTCCCAGGGTCCTGGGATCGAGCCCCACATAGGGCTCCCTGCTCCGCGGGAAGCCTGCTTCTGCCTCTCCCACTCCCCCTGCTTGTGTTCCCTCTCTTGCTGTGTCTCTGTCAAATAAATAAATAAAATCTTTAAAAAAAAAAGTTTATGTATTCAAATATCTGTTTATTGTGTAT
>NW_027954776.1:0-213 GCF_054177405.1 Leptonychotes weddellii
TTGATCTTTTTTTCCCCATGACCTGATATTATTTCTTCCTTGAATATTTAGAAGAACTTACTGGTAAAACTGTCTGAATTGGTATTTTTAAGCTTTTTAGTGTTGTAGATATTTTTTTTATTTAAATTCAATTAGCCAACATATAGTACATCATTAGGTTTTGGTGTAATTCTAGATATAATTGCTATAATTTTTTTTTAAAAGTAACACATT
>NW_027954777.1:0-213 GCF_054177405.1 Leptonychotes weddellii
CATTACATCATTAATTTTAGATGAAGTGTTCCATGATTCATTGTTTGTGCATAACACCCAGTGCTCCATGCAGAATGTGCCCTCCTCAATACCCACCACCAGGCTAACCCATCCTCCCACCCCCCTCCCCTCTAGAACCCTCAGTTTGTTTTTCAGAGTCCATCGTCTCTCATGGTTCGTCTACCCCTCCGATTTCCCCTGCTTCATTCTTCC
>NW_027954778.1:0-213 GCF_054177405.1 Leptonychotes weddellii
ACAATCAGGCCACTGCTCTTCAAGCAGGGACCCAACAAGTGGCAGATCCAGGGAGATTTCTCTTCTTCCCCCAGGGAGGAGCAGCATGGAAGCCCACGGCAAGAATCTGCTGGGTTTGGAGACTCCAAACGGGGTCATGTGCCAGAGATAGAAATGCTCGGTCACAGGCCGGGGTGAGCACAGAGTGGGGATTAACATAAGAATAAAAAAATT
>NW_027954779.1:0-213 GCF_054177405.1 Leptonychotes weddellii
CCATTGGGGAGGGTATGTGCTATGGTGAGCGCTGTGAATTGTGCAAGACTGTTGAATCACAGATCTGTACCTCTGAAACAAATAATGCAATATATGTTAAGAAAAAAAAAAGAAGATAGCAGGAGGGGGAAATCAGAGGGGGAGATGAACCATGAGAAACTATGGACTCTGAAAAACAAATTGAGGGTTCTAGAGGGGAGGCGGGTGGGAGGA
>NW_027954780.1:0-213 GCF_054177405.1 Leptonychotes weddellii
ACACAGTGCCCCATGCAGTACATGCCCTCCTTAATACCCATCACCGGGCTAACTAATCCCCCCTCCTGCCTCCCCTTCTAAAACCCTGTTTGTTTCTCAGGTCCATAGTCTCTCATGGTTCATCTCTCCCTCCAATACCCCCCCCATTTTTCCCTTCCTTCTCCTAATGTCCTCCATGTTATTCCTTATGTTCCACAAACAAGTGAAACCATA
>NW_027954781.1:0-213 GCF_054177405.1 Leptonychotes weddellii
TATAATGAAAGAAGTGTCAGCAAAATTCAGCTGAATACTGTGTAACTTATCTTAAATCCAAGCTTATTCATTGTAAAAAGATGAAAACACCCACAATTATGTTGCCCATGTGCTTTCACAGTGAAACACAGTTAATTGTATCATAAATTACTTTCCTTCTATTTCTCCTTTGTAAGGGCACTATAATGTTTTTTTTTTTTTTAATTATGTGTA
>NW_027954782.1:0-213 GCF_054177405.1 Leptonychotes weddellii
GCCGCCGGAACACGCAGGCATCCCCTCGCTCTCTCCCCAGGAGGCTGTGGGCTTCCAGGAAGGCCTTTCCCCACATCAGGTCCCTAGGCCCAGCCCTGCACAGTGCCCCTATGGGTCCCTCAGGCTGTCCTGGGGTTCGTGGGGACACCATCTTGTTCCCGTTGTCTCCTCAGAACCCAATGCAAGCCTGGCCCAAAGACAGAGCAGAAGTCC
>NW_027954783.1:0-213 GCF_054177405.1 Leptonychotes weddellii
TCTGCTGTCACACACACACACACACACACACACACACACACGGTCTCTCCTGTAACTGTGCCCTTAGTTCTGCTGTCACACACACACACACGGTCTCTCCTGTAACCATGCCCTTAGCTCTGCTGTCACACACACACACACACACACACACACACACACACAGAGTCTCTCCTGTAACCATGCCCTTAGCTCTGCTGTCTGTCTCTCTCTCTC
>NW_027954784.1:0-1212 GCF_054177405.1 Leptonychotes weddellii
AGAGTTTAAGAACTAAAGGATCTGAGGCTTGAAACTTTCCTTGGGGAATATAAGACCATCTTCTGCAAGTCATCTTTACCATCTCATTCTTTAGCACTGCCAGAGAATTAAAGATATAAAATAAAACAAAACACCCACCCTTGATGAAATTACTGAATTTGTCTAGCTCATGATTAGTATTTCTGATCTGACATGGGTGGACACAAAAGCCTGATTATATCCACACGTGTGCTCCAATGACAATAGTCTTGGCTTGTTTTCATTCTTCTTCCACTTAGCTTTTGGCCAGAAATAGAGGCCTGTGAATCCTTCAGTTTTTTATTATAAGTACATTCCAGAAAAATTCCTTGCAAATTGAAAATTTAAAGTTCAATCCCATTTTAAATGCATCCAGGTAACTGAATTTACTGTGCCCTCTGGTCCAGCTGCCTCCAGAGGGAGCATCCCTGGGTCCACACATTGACTCTCAGGTACATCTGCCTCCACACAAATCAATCATCTAGATGACAGGGAAACAGCCAGAGAGAATGAGGAAGTCAGACGTTCCAAGTAATCCCTAGTTATATAAAGAAAGTAGTCATTTCTAGCCCAGACAAGGAAAGCGCTTTTATTTGGTGGATTTGTATTTAACAAAGTAGCAATATTTGTTCCAACCTGGGGCAACTGGCTTTTGCTCCCGCCTCAGCTCTCACATCTGCCAGCTCTGCAGGAAACCCTGACAAGAATTAATTGGCTTTCCTGAGCCTTGAGGCTCAGCTTGGCTTCTCTGTTCTAACAGTCCCACAGGACTCTCACATAATTTACTGTCTGGAAGGACTTTCTGTTTTCATAATTTCTATCTGATAGGCACTATATAATGTATACACATTTCAGTAAGTTAGAACCTAGAGAAACTTTAAGGGTATTTAAGGGTATTTGGCTCAGTTTAAGAAAATGGATTGATTCCCCTGCCTCTAGTGAGGTCTACATGTGGACTGAGCCCATATCATGAAAGAAGCTTTAAAATACTTCCAACCTGTCTTCTCACACAATCCTGTTATGTGTGTTTTATTCTAAACTTCAAAATACCTTCTTTTATTTGTAAGTATTTGAGCACTTATTATGTGCCAGGCCCCGTTCTAGGTGTTGGGCTGCCTTAGTGGACAAAATATTCAAAGATTCCTGCCCTCATAGAACATACCTCAACAATCAATAAATAGGTAATAAATAAAT
>NW_027954785.1:0-213 GCF_054177405.1 Leptonychotes weddellii
GGATCTCGAATCCATGTTCCTTCCACTCCATCCACTCTCTGGTGCCTTTATCAGACTGGCGAGGAGGGTGGGCTGTGGATTCTGACAGAGTCGACAGGAATCCTGCATGCAGGAGGAAATTGGTAAAGCAAGTAAAGCACTTGGTTGAAGGATGCACTTTGCCCAGAGAAAGGTCTTGATAAATTTAAGTGTGTTGTACTGCTGTTGGTATTA
>NW_027954786.1:0-213 GCF_054177405.1 Leptonychotes weddellii
CAGGGAGGGATTCGGTGCCCCTCCCCCACAGCCCATGTCAGCTGATACCGAGGCTGTGACCAGGGGCCAGAGACTGACTTCCAGCAGCATCTCCGTGCACAGTAACCCCACAGGGTAATTGGGGCCGACTGGGGCAGGCGCCCCTGCAGAGGAGACTCTGGGTGTCCTGACCACAGCTCCCTTCCCCCAGCAGCGGGGGCTGGCTGACACACA
>NW_027954787.1:0-213 GCF_054177405.1 Leptonychotes weddellii
ATTTTTCTCTCCCCAAATCACCCTTGTTTTCAGAGACAGCAAAGTCAAGACTAATTCATTTGAAAAGCAAGTTTAATTTTAATAAACTTGGCCCAATTATTTACATAAGCTCAGCAAGAATAGTGATTGATCATACAGATCTTTTAAAATCTGCTTTGCTGGAACTTTTTATAAGGAATCTAGGTTGAACTTTTAGTAGCCTCTAAAGGCCAG
>NW_027954788.1:0-213 GCF_054177405.1 Leptonychotes weddellii
GAGAATATTGGGCACCTGGGTGGCTCAGTCGTTAAGCGTCTGCCTTCGGCTCAGGTTATGATCTCAGGGTCCTGGGATCGAGCCCCACATCGGGCTCCCTGCTCAGCGGGAAGCCTGCTTCTCCCTCTCCCACTCCCCCTGCTTGTGTTCCCTCCTCTCGCTGTGCCTCTCTCTGTCAAATAAATAAATAAAATCTTTTTAAAAAAATGGAGA
>NW_027954789.1:0-213 GCF_054177405.1 Leptonychotes weddellii
CACCTAGCTGGGGTGTGCCACTCCAAAAGGAAGAATAGACCAAATGGGCTATGACATTATTTTCCCTCTACCAGGGTCTCCTTCTCACCAAGATTGACAAAGAAAGAGGGGAGTAGGTTCTCAGATCTGTTCTCCCCAGTAGGTAGCTGCTTCCCTGCTTTCTGCTTAAAGTAATCCCCTAACAGTTGGAGCTGATGCCGGAATGCCCACCAT
>NW_027954790.1:0-213 GCF_054177405.1 Leptonychotes weddellii
ACCAGAGAGTTTTTACATATTGGACCCTGTCTAAATGTTTATGATTATGATTTTGTGTGAACTTGGAAAAAGAGTTCTACAGGCAGTCTATAAGAGCCCCAATTAACAGGCAACTGACATCAGGAGGGATGGCAGATTTCAAAGCTTTTGGATTCTCTCTTAATCACTAAATCAGAATATCATAAGGCCAAATCTTCCTCCTTTAGAATTAGG
>NW_027954791.1:0-213 GCF_054177405.1 Leptonychotes weddellii
TGGGGATTAAGGACGGCATTTGTGATGAGCACTGAGTGTTGTATGGAAGTGTTGAATCACTAAATTGTACTAATTGAAACTAATTAATTACACTATATATTAGCTAACTGAAATTTAAATAAAAACTTAAAAAGAAACAAAAAATAAGAGAAAAGGTAATAGGCTTAGATAGAAACAAAACAGCTCAATTTTTTTTTTTTAAAGATTTTATTT
>NW_027954792.1:0-213 GCF_054177405.1 Leptonychotes weddellii
GCACATTCCCCACGGGTAAGGGTTACTACCTTTAACTGCACTTGTGAACGGTGGCTAATCAAGGTGACCAAAGTCACAAGTGAGTCAGTCAGGTCAGTTGAGCTTCCACCCGGCAGACCTTGCCGTAGGCTCTCTTTGAAACTCCCTTTCATGCACTCTTCTGTCCTTTGTCCTGTGTTCAGTGGAGGCTCCAAGGGGAAAAGATCTGTCATA
>NW_027954793.1:0-213 GCF_054177405.1 Leptonychotes weddellii
CAAGGAAGACTGACAAGTAGACAGCATCAAGATCAAGGAGGAATTTATAGTCCATTTGGGTTAGATGGAACTCTTGTAGATTCAAGTGTTAGAAGTCCGACTTAAACTAAGCAAAGTGATAAAAGGGAATGTATTAACTTAAATCGCTGCAAATTCCAATGTGGGACTGCCTTAAAAGTATAGCATGAGGTAGGAATGAAAGCAAGCGGTCAG
>NW_027954794.1:0-213 GCF_054177405.1 Leptonychotes weddellii
TGGTGAAAGCCAAGTGATACAATTTCTGGTTGCCAGCCACTCTGGTACTTCTAGACTGTGTATTGGTTCCTGTAAGTCATCTTGCCCTTTGGAATACAGACTTGACATGTGCTTGAGAGAGAGAAGGACTGGCTTCCACAAGGAACAGGGCCAAGGAACAAAACCAGCTTCTGAACCCTGCCTCCCCTTACTATTCCAGATGAAGGTAAAATT
>NW_027954795.1:0-1212 GCF_054177405.1 Leptonychotes weddellii
GTAGACCATGATGAACAAATAGTCCCAGATCTCCACAGTTAAACTGTAAATGGTCAAACACAAGATGCAGTGATCTCTTATGTTTGCTGGCCCACCCCAAGTTCATCTTGCCTGATGTCTGAACCCCTAGAGGAACCTGGGATTCTCAAAAGGACCTGGTTGGGGATGCTGGGTCTTTCTGTTCCAGAAGGTTCCAACATAGCTATGAAGTTCTACGGGGTACCATCTGTGACCCTCTTCTCCAGGTCCAGGTTCAACTAGGATTTATTGAGTTAAGAAAAAGGACAGCGCTTGACATTCTGGAAAAATTTGTTCTCCTTCACCCATCATTTCTTTGTGGTCATTTCTTGGATCTTTTGGACCTGTGTTTCTCAGACATATACCCAGATTAGGCTGGTAAAGCCTTAGCCTCTTCACCTTGATTCTCATGATCAATCACATGACCACCGCCATCATCACCACTATCATTCCCATTGATGTCACCATCTGATGTAAACCACGTTCACCATGACCTCTGATATGAGCAGCAGTTCATCACCATAGCCACCTCCAACACTGATGTTGTCTTTGCTATTTTCATTGTCATCTCTACTGTCATCACTGTTAGGCTTCCTCTCATGTGATCATCTTAACACCTCCACGATCACCTTCTGCTCATGGTCCGTCGGAGCCCTTTGGTAGGAAGTGACAGAAACCCAAGTCAATGAGCTTAAAGAGGGAGAGAAAAAGACAGAGAGATGAGGGTTTACACACCCAAAATCAAAAGGGCAAGACCATCCCAGGGATAATGATGCCCAGGGCACTCAACATCCAAAAGCCAAAAGGATGCTTTCCTTCTCTCCATCTCTTATCCCTGCTTCTCTCTGCTGTTCATTTAATTCTCTCCTTCTGCAGACAGACCCCTGTCCAAGTGAGCCAGGGATTTACATCCTTACTGCATAGTGACCCAAAAGTAAAAGAATTTCTGTCTTCCAACTTCAGATTGGAAAATTCCGAGCAAAGTCCCTGATTGGTGTGACTTGTTCATCCTTTGGACCAATCATAATGGCAAGATACATGTGTTCTTGCAATCGGTCCAGCTTGGTCATGTGCTGAGTACAGATGTGGCAACTGGGAGAAATTTGGTGAGCAGGTGGGTATCCTAGTTTGTATACACATTCACCTACCCCATTTACTACCATCACCTCCACCATGACCACCATAACTACCACC
>NW_027954796.1:0-213 GCF_054177405.1 Leptonychotes weddellii
TATCCCAAAGAAATAAAAAAAAACGCTATTTATGATGGCAATAAGATGTTATTAGCTATGAGGCCTACCAATAAAGGAAATAAATTACGGCATCTACATGTAATGTAGATGTAATGTACATGCTAACTTAGCATGTAATTTATGTTTACATGTTGAAATACTATATAGCAGCCACTAAAAATGATAAATATGAAGACAGTGTAGCAACGTGGG
>NW_027954797.1:0-213 GCF_054177405.1 Leptonychotes weddellii
GGGTTAATTTTCCTTTTTTTTTTTCCTTTTCTTTTCTTTCCTTTCCTTTTTTTGAGGTGATGAAAACATTCTAAAATTGACTGTTGTGTTGTACTTGTCTGTGAATATACAAAAAACCACAATTGTGCCCTTTAAATGATTGAATTATATGGTATATGAATTACATTTCAATAAAGACATTTAAAAAAGTAAACTGAAGATAACAGTAGCACA
>NW_027954798.1:0-213 GCF_054177405.1 Leptonychotes weddellii
CCGCTCCCAGTTCATGCGCTCCTGACCCTGCTGCTCCGGGTTTCCGCCCTGGGGGCTGCCCTAAAGTCCTTTCCCCACCCTACTGGTCTGCGAGTCTGTGCCCCGTCCACAGCGCACAGGCTGTCACTCACCAGTGGTGTAGGATCCCCACGGCCAGGCTCCCTCCCGCTGCCGTTTATCCCCGATATCTGCCCGCAGAGTCACGGTTCCCCA
>NW_027954799.1:0-213 GCF_054177405.1 Leptonychotes weddellii
ATCAACTCACACCGGTCAGAATGACTAAAATTATCAACATAGGAAGCAACATATGTTGGAGAGGATCTGGGGAAAGCGGAACCCTCTTACACTGTTGGTAGAAATGCAATGCAAACTGGTGCAGCCACTCTGGAAAACAGTATGGAGGTTCCTCAAAAAGTTAAAAATAGAACTACTCTATGATCCAGCAATTTCACTATTAGGTATTTACCT
>NW_027954800.1:0-213 GCF_054177405.1 Leptonychotes weddellii
AAAGAGAGAGAGAAAGAAAGAAAGAGGGAGGGAGGAAGGAGAAAGAAGGAAGGAACTAAAAGGTTAATGGGAGAAGAGGATTATGGGTAATTTTTATCTTCTTTATCCTTTTCTGTGGTTTCCAAATTCTGAACAATAAGCATGTGTTGCTTTTACAATCAAAGAAAAGCAGATTCAAAGCATGGTTTGAAAACAATCATAGCAACACACCAT
>NW_027954801.1:0-213 GCF_054177405.1 Leptonychotes weddellii
TGAATGCTTGATTTTCTTTTTAATTTATATCATTTAGTGTCATAATCACTCATAAAACATCAAAAGCCTTATTCCTTAATATTAAAAAAATATTATTTAATAAATGAAGGTATAGTACTTTAAATGTTGCCCTTCATTATATAATGTTAAAGAAATTAAATACAACAGGGTCCAAATGCAGGAAAATTATAAACCCCTGCAAATTCTGTTTTG
>NW_027954802.1:0-213 GCF_054177405.1 Leptonychotes weddellii
AAAAAAAGACAAGGTCTGTGACACGAGTGGCCAGTAGCTGTACCTGGACTCTGACTTCTGTGATGGCAGAAATAACACCCCTGCCAGGTTCAGCCCTAACCTTTGGAAGGCCTGGCAACTTTTGCTTTCTTGCTCTTAGGAACCCAACCGCCATGCTAAGAGGAAGCCCAAGCTGCCACACAGGGGAGAGGGGGAGAAGGGGGGAGGGGAAGG
>NW_027954803.1:0-213 GCF_054177405.1 Leptonychotes weddellii
GGCGCCTGGGTGGTTCAGTTGGTTAAGCGACTGCCTTTCGGCTCAGGTCATGATCCTGGAGTCCTGGGATCGAGTCCCGCATCGGGCTCCCTGCTCGGCAGGGGGTCTGCTTCTCCCTTTGACCCTCCTCCCCCTCGTGCTCTCTGTCTCTCATTCTCTCTCTCTCAAATAAATAAATAAAATCTTTAAAAAAAAAAAAAAGTATTTAAAAAA
>NW_027954804.1:0-213 GCF_054177405.1 Leptonychotes weddellii
CATCGACAGATGACTGGATAAAGAAGATGTGGTATATATATACAATGGAATATTATGCAGCCATCAAAAGGAATGAGATCTTGCCATTTGCAATGACGTGGATGGAACTGGAGGGTATTATGTTGAGTGAAATAAGTCAAACAGAGAAAGACATGTATCATATGATCTCATTGATATGAGGAATTCTTAATTGCAGGAAACAAACTGAGTGTT
>NW_027954805.1:0-213 GCF_054177405.1 Leptonychotes weddellii
GAGAGATTTCAGTGTGTTCTTTAGTGAGCTTTCCAGGCCACACTATCTCCGTTTCTGTCTGTGCTACTATAAACTGCAGTGTCCTGTGTTGTGCGCCCCTCAGCAGCACTACCAGTTCTCACCTCCAGGTCGGGCATGTCTCTGCCCTTTGTGCTTCTAAAACCGCCAGCCACCCCCAGTATGCATGTGCTGCCCTGCTGTTCCAGGTTTCAG
>NW_027954806.1:0-1212 GCF_054177405.1 Leptonychotes weddellii
GGTGGTAGTTATGGTGGTCATGGTGGAGGTGATGGTAGTAAATGGGGTAGGTGAATGTGTATACAAACTAGGATACCCACCTGCTCACCAAATTTCTCCCAGTTGCCACATCTGTACTCAGCACATGACCAAGCTGGACCGATTGCAAGAACACATGTATCTTGCCATTGTGATTGGTCCAAAGGATGAACAAGTCACACCAATCAGGGACTTTGCTCGGAATTTTCCAATCTGAAGTTGGAAGACAGAAATTCTTTTACTTTTGGGTCACTATGCAGTAAGGATGTAAATCCCTGGCTCACTTGGACAGGGGTCTGTCTGCAGAAGGAGAGAATTAAATGAACAGCAGAGAGAAGCAGGGATAAGAGATGGAGAGAAGGAAAGCATCCTTTTGGCTTTTGGATGTTGAGTGCCCTGGGCATCATTATCCCTGGGATGGTCTTGCCCTTTTGATTTTGGGTGTGTAAACCCTCATCTCTCTGTCTTTTTCTCTCTCTCTTTAAGCTCATTGACTTGGGTTTCTGTCACTTCCTACCAAAGGGCTCCGACGGACCATGAGCAGAAGGTGATCGTGGAGGTGTTAAGATGATCACATGAGAGGAAGCCTAACAGTGATGACAGTAGAGATGACAATGAAAATAGCAAAGACAACATCAGTGTTGGAGGTGGCTATGGTGATGAACTGCTGCTCATATCAGAGGTCATGGTGAACGTGGTTTACATCAGATGGTGACATCAATGGGAATGATAGTGGTGATGATGGCGGTGGTCATGTGATCGATCATGAGAATCAAGGTGAAGAGGCTAAGGCTTTACCAGCCTAATCTGGGTATATGTCTGAGAAACACAGGTCCAAAAGATCCAAGAAATGACCACAAAGAAATGATGGGTGAAGGAGAACAAATTTTTCCAGAATGTCAAGCGCTGTCCTTTTTCTTAACTCAATAAATCCTAGTTGAACCTGGACCTGGAGAAGAGGGTCACAGATGGTACCCCGTAGAACTTCATAGCTGTGTTGGAACCTTCTGGAACAGAAAGACCCAGCATCCCCAACCAGGTCCTTTTGAGAATCCCAGGTTCCTCTAGGGGTTCAGACATCAGGCAAGATGAACTTGGGGTGGGCCAGCAAACATAAGAGATCACTGCATCTTGTGTTTGACCATTTACAGTTTAACTGTGGAGATCTGGGACTATTTGTTCATCATGGTCTAC
>NW_027954807.1:0-213 GCF_054177405.1 Leptonychotes weddellii
TGCACGTACCCCTTCGGATCCCTACTTTTGTATCTTTGGGGTAAATACCCAGTAGTGCAATTGCTGGATCATATGGTAGCTCTATTTTCAACTTTTTGAGGAACCTCCATACAGTTTTCCAGAGTGGCTGCACCAGCTTGCATTCCCACCAACAGTGTAGGAGGGTTCCCCTTTCTCCGCATCCCCGCCAACATCTGTCATTTCCTGACTTGT
>NW_027954808.1:0-213 GCF_054177405.1 Leptonychotes weddellii
GGGTCATCTGCGGGAGGTTCCCGCTGCTGCCCCCCAGACTGATGCTGGAGGACGTGGAACTGGAGCTCAGCCCAGAGTCTGGCACTGGGGATGACTGGTCCTCTCTCAGGAAGTCAAAGCCACCTGGTGGGACAAGAAGGTCAAGGCAGAATGTGGTAGGCAGGGTGCTTCATGTGGTTAGGAGGTGAGCAAACAGAAGCGTGTAGTTATTTA
>NW_027954809.1:0-213 GCF_054177405.1 Leptonychotes weddellii
AAGGTCCAGACTTAGCAAAACCTCAAGGGCTTAATCACTGCCACTCTACAGGATGTGATTAGTAGGAGCAGAATTTTCTGGTCCCTCACCGTTCCTCTTGGTTTCTCCAGACCATCGGTTCTCCAAGTGTGAGTCCGGAAAGGGATCAATGTCATTGGCATCAGCTGGGAACTTATTAGGAATGTAAATTCTCGGATTCCGCTCCCCTCTAAC
>NW_027954810.1:0-213 GCF_054177405.1 Leptonychotes weddellii
CAATGTCAAATTCGAGGCAGGTTCTCTCTGAAGTTATGTGTATGTGAGTATTCTCATTCTTCCCAACTTGCCTTTGAAGAGTGAAAAACCACTGTCATCGAGTAGACTACTATTCAGCTTCTACTGTTCTGGCCCACTGTTGATCCTTCAAGGACGATTTCCTTAGATTTTTTTCAATATGTGAATTGTTTTCCCATTTTTTTTTTTTTAGAT
>NW_027954811.1:0-213 GCF_054177405.1 Leptonychotes weddellii
CCTCAAGCACATACAATTGTTTATTTCATTCTTCATTGGGTGTCATATTTATTATCATCACTCTTCCTAACTTGTTTAGTCTTTATTTTTACCTTTCCCTGTGGTACACGGAATAATGGCCACCGAAAGATGTCTGTATTCTACCCTTGGAACCTGTGAATATTTTCCCTTACACGGTAAAAAGGACTTTGCAGGTATTAAGACCCTAGAGGT
>NW_027954812.1:0-213 GCF_054177405.1 Leptonychotes weddellii
TCATGAGATGTGGGTCAGGGCTTCCAAAATTTGGGCTGCGATCCCATGAGTTTTGCCGCTCGAGACACCCTGACTGGGCCTGAGGTCTCAGGGATTCGGTTCCGTTCTAATGACAATTGGATTTCAACCCCCTGGGGATTGCTTCTGGATCTCGCTAGCTGGGCCAGAGGTCCCCCCGAGATTTGCGTGAGCGTTCCCGTGTTGGGCCTGAAG
>NW_027954813.1:0-213 GCF_054177405.1 Leptonychotes weddellii
AGAGTGAGCACATCACCCACGCAGGTTGCAGCTTTTCAGCTTTATGGAGGTAGCTGTGATATTTCTTTCCACCGTCTTCGTCTTTTCTCTGGCTCCTTCAGGTGGGAAGGAATTATGCATTAGGATTTACTATAAATGTGAATCTAGTTGTACTTAATCTACTTTATACAGAGACTCAATAACCAAAAAAAAAAAAAAAAAGACAGAGAATTA
>NW_027954814.1:0-213 GCF_054177405.1 Leptonychotes weddellii
GGTATTGAGGAGGGCACATTCTGCATGGAGCACTGGGTGTTATGCACAAACAATGAATCATGGAACACTTCATCTAGAACTAATGATGTAATGTATGGGGATTAACATAAGAATAAAAAAATAAATAAAAAAAAAAAAAGAGAAGGTAACATATGAGTCTTAACAGAGGAAAGTCTCTCACGGTAAATTTTCTGCTGCCATGAGTCCAAGTGG
>NW_027954815.1:0-213 GCF_054177405.1 Leptonychotes weddellii
CTTTATACTTGAATAGGAAAACCATAACTTGTTGAAGTAATCAAAGGAGAGGCAACGGTACAAAATACTGGTACAGACATTGGCTTTGAAAACAGATCATCACGTAACCGCTTTTCTTCCCCTTCATTTGTAAAACGGGGATAAAACTATTACAAAACGAATCAGGCCACTGTAACAATTATGTGAAGTAATACACACATATAGAACACAATT
>NW_027954816.1:0-213 GCF_054177405.1 Leptonychotes weddellii
AAAAAAGAAAAAAAAATCCTGCCACAAATATATGTATACTTTGTTCCTTATTCTGGAATGTCACTTTCCTGATCTAACCCACCCTAAATGTCAAGGTTCTGATCATCTTCTCAGCAGAAAGGAAATAGACAATGGGGTGCTTTAAACCTACAGCCAAGAAGTGGTAGGTAGCATCATAGGTTCTGAGGAAAAAAAAAAAAAAATGTTCATTTT
>NW_027954817.1:0-1212 GCF_054177405.1 Leptonychotes weddellii
GGGTCAACTCTGCCAAAGCCTGCCCTACCTCGGGACTCTTGCTTATATAAGCCCATAAATTCCTGTTACTGTTTAAGGCGAATTGAGGCGGGTTTTCTTGTCATGTGCAAACCAAAATTTCTACTGAGATGACTTGATTATAGCTACATTAAGTACATCAAGGAACACTTCATGGTGGATGCTCTGGGTGTTGGATTTGTGTTTTCTCTGTAGTTAAAACTTCTGCTGACTGACTCAGAAAAGAAATTTAGTGACAAAATCCTATTCTGAAATGAATTCAGTCATTCATCTAAAAAATGTCTAAGCACTTTCGTCATTTCTAAAGTGCTTGGGGACATTATCTTTCAAGTATCTATTATTTCTAATTTACTTATAAAGCTCTCTTGTATTTTGGTTTTATTGCTTCTGGCTCTTCTGTTATTCTACATGATAAAAACACGCAAATTCACCCATCAATCTATAACCCCTCAAAGGTTTGACTCTAGTTGAGAAGGACTCTGCATAAGATCAGCAGAACCATTTGCCATGCCCTCGTAAATCAGCTTTTTCTTGTCAGGTTTCTTTAACGCCTCAGAGTCAGCCCTAAACAGGAAGCTCCAAGATGCTGTGGCCACCATTTCTCTCTTGTCTAAAGCAGACAGGGCAGTCAGGGCCCTCAGGCAAGGGTCTGGAAGTGTTTTCCAAGTCCACTAGAGACTCTGCCTCTTGAACACAAGAAATGGTAAAGGACTTACTTACGGCGTTTACCCCACCGCTGGGGACCGTGCCTGTGAGGTCTCTGAGTGTATGGCAGAAACCCCACAGTGGACATCACCACGTCACCCATCCTCACGCGCACACACCCTCAGACATTCCCTGTTTTTGTGGAGCCTCACTGACTTGCAGACCATCTCTGGAGGATTGATGGGTAAATACCATCTGCACCTTGTACATCAGTTCCCACACTGGCCAAGTGACAGCACTCATCAGACCCAAGATCCCATTTGGACATCAGGGATGGGTCACTGATTTTGCTCATGTGCTGAGTCAGTTGTCTATGTTGGTGTAACTAATTGCCATACACTTGGTAGCCTAAAACAATACAAATTTTGTACCTTACAGTTCTGTACGCAAAGTCTGATGTGGGTCTCACTGGACTAAAAACAAGATGTCAGCCGGGCTGCATTGTTTCTGAAGGCCGTAGGAAAGAGTTTCCTCATCTTTTTTTTTTTT
>NW_027954818.1:0-213 GCF_054177405.1 Leptonychotes weddellii
TGAGGCGGGCACGGTCTGCATGGAGCACTGGGTGTTGTGCACGAACAATGAATCATGGAACACTTCATCTAGAACTAATGATGTAATGTATGGGGATTAACATAAGAATAAAAAAAAAAAAAAAAGATTCACATGCCTGAGAAGCAGCAACATGGAGGCAACTTTCTGATGTCTTATTCTGCATGGGACTGTGGGCACCGTGGAAAGGATGCA
>NW_027954819.1:0-213 GCF_054177405.1 Leptonychotes weddellii
AAATTCCTGAAAGCTTAACAGTTAGCTCTCTCAAGCCACTTCGAGCAGACTACAGCACAACACTGTCTCTGCCCATCCTCCCTGCTGTGAATTACCACCTGAAGATATGGTTTTGGTGATCACATACTTGCATTAATACTGTTTTGTTGTTCTATTTGTTTTTGATTGCCCATAATTATTTTTCCCAGACCCACTGATACGCAAAATGTAAAT
>NW_027954820.1:0-213 GCF_054177405.1 Leptonychotes weddellii
ATAGAAATACATTTTAAAACCAGTTCAAGTGTTTTTAGAAAACTATAATGCTTTATTTCATCATTTAAACAGACTAAATAAACTGAATGTTGTATATTGTAATTCTCTCCAGGATGATCAATAGCTTCTAAGAAATTCCCAGCAACTTTCTTTTTTAACTTGAAAAATGTCATTGTGATATTCATATGGAAGAGCAAATGACAATGAATTACC
>NW_027954821.1:0-213 GCF_054177405.1 Leptonychotes weddellii
GGAGCAAGATGGCAGAGGAGTAGGAGACCTGGATTTCGTCTCCTCTCAGGAATTCAGCTGGATAGGGATCAAACCATTCTGAACACCTACAAACTCAACAGGAGATCGAAGAAAGGAATAGCAACAACTCTCTGAACAGAAAAGCGACCACTTTCTGGAAGGTAGGACGTGCGGAGAAGTGAATCCGAGGCGATATTCGGGAGGATAGACGGC
>NW_027954822.1:0-213 GCF_054177405.1 Leptonychotes weddellii
AGGGCACATTCTGCATGGAGCACTGGGTGTTATGCACAAACAATGAATCATGGAACACTTCATCTAAAACTAATGATGTAATGTATGGGGATTAACATAAGAATAAAAATAAATAAATAAATAAATAAAATAAAATAAAATATTTATAAAAGTTCCTTATACCCAGTGCATTATGTCTGGATGTCCAGAAAAAATTACAAGGTGTACCAAAAA
>NW_027954823.1:0-213 GCF_054177405.1 Leptonychotes weddellii
CTAAACAGGAAAGAACTCCTCTAAAGAAAGCAGTGCTTCTCCAACTGGAAAGTGCTCCCAAATTACCAGGGCTCTTGCTGAAATGTGGATTCTGGTTCGGGGGTCCAGGGAGGGTCCTGAAATCCTGCATTTCTAATCAGCTCCCAGATGCTGCCGATGTCCTCATGTTGGACCACACTCTGAGGAGCGAGGCTGCAGTGCATCTCTGGGGAC
>NW_027954824.1:0-213 GCF_054177405.1 Leptonychotes weddellii
AGACGATGGACTCTGAAAAACAAACTGAGGGTTCTAGAGGGGAGGGGGGTGGGAGGATGGGTTGGCCTGGTGGTGGGTATTGAGGAGGGCACGTTCTGCATGGAGCACTGGGTGTTGTGCACGAACAATGAATCATGGAACACTTCATCTAGAACTAATGATGTAATGTATGGGGATTAACATAAGAATAAAACAAACAAACAAACAAACAAA
>NW_027954825.1:0-213 GCF_054177405.1 Leptonychotes weddellii
GGACCAGCCAGGAGTCAGGTGGAGACCTCACAGGCTCCGTCTGTACCAGCAAAGGGTGTGATCACCTGACGGAAGAATCTACCGCCCTAGATTCCTGGCTGGCCTTCCTTCATCCGCTCTTCCAGTCAAGCTTCCTCAACGCCACCCTGTCATGTCTCTCCCTCAGGTGCACAGGAAGGTCATCTGACATGGTGGAATGATGCTGAGTGCTAA
>NW_027954826.1:0-213 GCF_054177405.1 Leptonychotes weddellii
TCCCGCCCTGGGCTGGACTCAGGGCCATCATCTGGTAGGTCTGGACTCCGCCTGGGAGCATGAGGGACTCGGAGTCCTGGTGTGGGGCCTTCCCTGTGAACTGAGAACCCCGTCCGGCCTCCATTGCTGTGGACAGTGGCCTGCTCCGGTGTCGGGATGCCAGTGGCATCGTGTGAGGACACTTGTGGACAAGGGGGGGGACATCCAGCAAGA
>NW_027954827.1:0-213 GCF_054177405.1 Leptonychotes weddellii
ACTGATTGAAGTATTGACTATGTTTCAAAATATATATATTTTAATTCAGATAATCACTATAAAGTTTTTTTTTATTAGCTTTTTTTTTATTCTTATGTTAATCCCCATACATTACATCATTAGTTCTAGATGAAGTGTTCCATGATTCATTGTTTGTGCATAACACCCAGTGCTCCATGCAGAATGTGCCCTCCTCAATCCCCACCACCAGGC
>NW_027954828.1:0-12468 GCF_054177405.1 Leptonychotes weddellii
AATTTAAAAAAAGCATATGGAATATACTCTTGTATCTGGTTTCTCTTCCTTAGCATTACGTTTGTGAGATTCATCTCTCTTGGTGTGTGTGGAATTTATGCATTTGCACTGAAGATTTTTTCCCATTATATGAATCTACCGTAATCTATTTATCACTCTACTTTTGATGGCTGTTTGGGTTGTTTCCAGTTTGGGCCTATTTTGAATAATGCTGTTATGAGCATTTTTAAAATATATCTGTTAGCACACACATTGCTCTCATTTCCATTGGGTAACCACTAGCAGTGAAGTTTCTGTTCAGACATCAATTTGCAGACATCAGTTGTAGGTTGTATACCTACAGGTTCAGGAGGTGATGCCAACCTGCTTTCCTCAGTGCTCCTGACCATTTACACTCCCATTAGTGGTGTAGGACACTTCCTGTTATGTCACATTCTCACCAACACTTGGCATTGTCCTTGTATTTTATACCCTTTTAAACACAACATCACACTGTGAATATTTCCATGCATTATTAATGTTATTTGTTTCATTATTTTTAATGGCCATATGCAGTTTATTGTATAGAGCAGGGATCGACAAACTTTTTCTGTAAAGGGCCAGAGAGTAAATATCTTCAGCTTTGTAGGCCACACAGTCTATTGCAACTACTCAACTCTCATTGCAGAAAAAGGCAGCTATAGACAACCTGTTAATGAATGAGTGTGGGTGGCTGTGTCCCAATAAAACTTTATTTATAAAAACAAGGGATGAGCCAGTCTTGGACCTCAGGCTATAGTTTGCCAACCTCTGGTATTTATTTAATTTCCTAATTATAATACTATTCATACTTGTTTTTAATCAGAATAAAAATACTTAAACCTACAATAAACATCATCTATTTGTTTAATGTCTACTATGAGCCAAACACTGTGCTTAGTTTTGGGAACCTGGTTGCATATCACTAGCAGAAAAATTCTTCATAGATCTTACGTTCTAGTTGGAGTAGACTGACAGTTACTATCCCTGCCAGCCCACCTTCCCCCCAACCCCCAAAGTGAATCTTCACTGAAACTCAATATGTAAAACACATAAAAGCAGAACTATTTGACTCAAAAATATCTAACTCAGAGTCCTAAAAACCTGACCACTTTCTGGCCTCAGTAGTTCTCCCTGTGTTTAATTCTAGGTCTCTATAGGTCACAGCTTGAAAATCATGACCAGACTATCAACTGTAGCATGTTGACCGTCTTTTGTTATTATGTCACTGCTTTGAATGTTTTTGTACATAAATCTCATTATTTTCTGCAGTAGATTTCTAGCAGAGAATTCATGAGGTCAAAGGATGTAACTATTTTGAAGGCTCTTGCTCTATTTTGCCAGAACTTTTCAGTTTGTGCTACCGGTATTATATGAGTTTTATGTCACCTTTGCCAATATCCAGTATTGGCATTTAAAAAGCATTTGCAAATTTGGTAGGTGAAAAATAATACCTTGTTGTTCCAATTTACATTTCTTTGATTAGTTGAGGCTAAGCATTTTTTCATATTTATTAGTCATTTGCATTTTTTCCCTCCAAATTAATGAGAATAGGACATTTTGAGCATCATTGAAATAGAGTTTTGGAAAGAGATTAACAAATCACCCCCCCCCATACCAGACTTTGAATTGGAAAGAGGTCATGGTCAAAAAAAGCAGATTTCTGTAGAATTATCCTTGGTGTCCAGGCCTGTATTTTATTCTGGACACATTACTATTCTTAATTTGATAAAAATATTTTTTTTCAAAGGTTGAAAAGACTATTTGAAATTTTACAGGTACAGATTGAAGTGTGAGAGAGAAACAGCATGGTGTCAGATGGTGAAACATGAAACTAGATGTAATAAAAGTAATTAGGTGTGTGTGATGGCCTGAATGTTTGTGTCCCCCCTCCCCCTTTCAAATTCATGTGCTGAAGCCTAAACCCCCAGTGTGATGGTATTTGGAGGTGGGACATTTGGGAGGTAATTAGGTCATGGGGGTGGACATTCATGAATAGGATAAGTGCCCTATTAAGAAGAGATATGAGAGAGATGATTTCTCTCTGCTCTCTACCGCTAGGGGATTTCAGGTGAATCTTGTCTGCAAGGAAGGAGTTATTGGCCTCACCAGACAATGGATCTGCTTGTACCTCGATCTTGGACTATCCAGCCTCCAAAACTGTATGACATAAATTTTTGTTGTTTAAGCCATCAAGTCTATGGTATTCTGATTGAGATAGAGATCTCTATTTGTCAGGGTTCTCCAGAGAAATAGAATCAATAGGATTTATATGTATATCTTTCTAGATATATAGAAATTTATTATAAGGTATTAGCTTATAATAAAAAAGCTAAACAAGAGATTTATCATAAGATATTAGCTTCCATGTTATGGAGACTGTGAAGTCCTATAATCTGCCATCTACAAGCTGGAGACCCGGGAAAGCTGGTCATGTAGTCTGAATGCCTGAGAACCAGAGAGCCAAGAGTGGAGGTTCTAGTCTGGACCCGAAGGCCTGAGAACCAGGAGCACTGAGGCAGGAGAAAATGGATGTTTCAGCTCAAGCAGTCAGGCAGAGAGTGAATTCAGCCTTCCTCCACCTTTTTGTTCTATTCAGGCCCTTAATGGATAGGTGGTACCCACGCACAGTGGGGAGGGCCATCTGCTTTACTACAGTCTTTGCACAGGCTCACCCTCCACCCGAGTCACCCTGCCTGTTTCATTCCTATTTCCAGTTCAGAGTTCTTGAATGTCCTCAGGGAAGCCTCACCTGACCCCTGAGATTCGGTCAGAGTCCCAGTTCTGTGAACCCCCTGACTCTCTACTTCTCTGGCATCATCACAGGGGTAATTAAATAACCGGTTGTGTAATTCAGCCTTTGATGTCTGCATTATGGTTTCCATGTCAATTAGGGTAGAAACAATTGGAAGGCAGAATCAGAGCAGTTTTATTGGCCATATGCCACACCTCACGCCATACCTGTCAGGTGACATCCCAGTCCAAATACTGAGGGGGAGAGCGGGGGAGAGAGAGAGAGACAGAGAGAGAGGGAGAGGGACTCATGTATATATTTTTAAGTTGCATTTCTCTTCCTTCCTCTCACTGATTCTGTCCCTGATGGAGAAAACGTTATCAAGGGGGACAGGATACATTACCTTGTTATTGCTACCTTTGCTCTTAGTTCTGGGAGATCCCTCCCTCCACCTTCTTGTGAGCTTTTAGCTTTCTGTCTTCAGCATCTGCCCTGAAATGCTGAAAAAGCTGGGTTTTCAACATCCTAGTGTTTGATTACCTCCCATCCATTATTTCCAAAAGGTGTGCAGGAAACCCCCTGAAGTTTACCATCATCAAGGGAAAGGTAAAAAGCCAAAGGGTTATCACCTGGTGGCTGTGTTCACCAGGTAAAAGAAACCAAGGTGGATGGTGGGATAGTGAAACATTACCTAATCCTGGGGTCACTGTGACCAGACCCCTGATACCTAACTCAGTAATATTTTCCCTGTTCCCCTGAAGTCATCAGTACATACCATTAGGCCAGAGCTAGGCTGTAAATCTCTTGAGTGTGGGGATTCTGGGGGTCTCGCTCACTGCTCTATCCTTGTGTCCTCACAGTAGTCTAGCTCATAAATTTGTGCCTGGTAAGCATTTGTTAGATGTGTGGAGGAATTACACTCTTGATTCCATTTAGATTTTATTTTAGTATATACCATGATTTAGAGAACTAGCCTTATTTTCCCTGCCAATGATCAGTCTGTAACTTCAATGGCAAATGTTGAATAATTTATCTTTTTCCTATTGACTTAAAACACTACACTTACTGTATACTAAAATCACATATGTACTTGGTGCTCTTTCTGTACTTTTTATTCTGTTTGTGAATCTGTTGATCTATTTGATCCCATTACCATCACACTTTTAAAAGTTGTCTTTGAGGGGCGCCTGGGTGGCTCAGTCGTTAAGCGTCTGCCTTCGGCTCAGGTCATGATCCCAGGGTCCTGGGATCGAGTCCCACATCGGGCTCCCTCCTTGACGGGAAGCCTGCTCTCCCTCTCCCACTCCCGCTGCTTGTGTTCCTGCTCTCGCTATCTCTGTCTCTGTCAAATAAATAAATAAAATCTTTAAAAAAAAAAAAACCAAAAAAACAACAACAACAACAACAAAAAAAGTTGTCTTTGATTATGTTCTTCCAATGGCCAATAATAAATTTACTTATTTTTAAAGAAGGATCTTGCTTTCATAGATGGTACAAGAAGATAGTTTGAATATTCTTGAGGCTCAGAGCCAAAATTACAGAATATCATAATACTGCATTCTGTTAACACACTGCAGTTAATATATACAGCACAGCTAGTCATTTTATTTCCGATTGTGGTGTCCTATTTTAAAATTAAAAATATAGAATATATTAGAAGTACATTCTACTGAAGGTGCTTGTTTACTAAGTTAAAGGAACTTTTAACAGCTCACAACAATGTCCTTTTCTCTCTCTGGACAGTTGTGAGTGAGCTGGAAGATTGTCTTGAACTTCTGGTCTTTGAGAGAAGACTAGAAAGTAAAAGACATTGTTGAACATTATGCATATCTGGAACTGCTTCTTCATTACTAATTTTCAGAATCTTCTTGGCTATTCTCACCCCTTTATTATTCCTGATAAACCTTACAATTATCATGCCAAATTCTGAAAGGGAAATCCTGCTGATATTTTGACTAGAATAGAACTACATTCAACGATTAATTTGGGGAATTTTCAGGTCTTTGAAATATTGAATGTTTTCATCCAGGAGCATGATATGCTTTTTTTTTTTTTTCTTACTCTGTTGTCTTTGATACCCCTTAATAAACATTTTCAGCTTCATATGAATCCTATGTCCTTCCTCTGTTGCTACCTCTCTTCTTCCCTGCTTCCTCCCCCTTCCCTCCCTCTTTCCTTTTCTTCTTTCTCTCTCTCTCATTTCACTTGCAAATGGATATTTTTCCCCACTATCTTCTCAAAACTGGTTACTTATTTAAAAAATAATTATCGAATATCTATATAGTGCCAGTTTTATTCCAAGTAATCTAAGCCATTTAATTTTTATTGTGGTAAAATAAATATAATGTAAAATTTACCATTTGAAGCATTTTTAAACGTATAGTTTAGTGGAATTAAGTACATTCACATTGTTGTCCAGCTGCCACCACTAACCATCTTCATAACTTTCTCATTGGCTCAAACTGAAACTCTGCCTCAAGCCCTTGTCTTTTGAGTAACCAGTGTGATCAGACATTTTAGAAAACTCTGCTATTAGTTTGAATTGTGTTACAATTGATTTTTTGGTTTGTTTTCAAGATATATACTTGTGTTTTATGCAAATACAGATAAGTCTATCTATCTCCTTTTTAGTAGGTGCCTCATTTACTTTTCTTGCATTATTGCAATGGTACATGGAACTTCCACCATAATCTTAAACAACAGAAGTGATTATGGGCATCTTTGTCTGTTGTCTATTTTAATGAGATTGCCTTTAGCATTCAAAGAAAATGACAGGTATTCTGTTATTTGGTGGCTTACCATTTGATATGGATATTCTTTACTAACTTATAGAAGTTTATTTCAATCCCTATTTTGTTGGGAGATTTTTTATTAATCAGGGATGGATGCCCTATTTTATAAAATAATTTTCTGCCTTGATTGAATTAGACAAAATTTTTACTATTTAGTCCTAGTAATGTGGAACTATTTTTGCATATTTAAACTTCATTTTGTTGTAGCTGTGGATCTCTTAATATGCTGCTTTGTTAGGCTTGTTTAAATGTTATTTAGATCTTTATGACTGTACTTAGAAGTCAGATTTCTGAGAGAGGAATTTTATTTTTTTATTCTTCAAGTTTCTTATTTGTATTTTTTCTCTTTCATTTGTTTTTTTCTTATTTAAATTTGCTAAATTTTATCTTCTGCTTAATTGGCCATTTCAAAGAACTAGTTCTTAGATATATGAGTTCTACTATGTTTTCTAGTGTATTAATTTCTCCTTTATTGTAATTATTAATTCCTTTTCTATAGATTTTGGACTTCCTGTTTTTAATGTTTTATTATTTTTTATTTATTAATAAAAGCATTTAAGACTATGAATATTCATCTGAATACAGCTTTGACTGCATTCTGTGAAATGTGCCATTTATTGTGGTTGGAGCAATTTTCTAAATTGTCTCAATGTATAGATTTTACTTCCAACCTGACCCAAGAGCTTCTTTGGAAAGAGTTTAAAATTTTCTGGTGATAGAATGGTGAGAACACATAGCCTGTACAAAGTCTACTTTTGAACATTTTCTGAGACTTTCTTTGTAGACAGATAGAAAACGGATATTGTCTAGGTCTTTCTAGTTTATTTAACATGTGAAATGTGTTAGTTTACCTTTTTTTGTCAGTTCTTCCTTGAAATTTTTATAGCAATTGCTTTATGTATTTTGATGCCAGTACATAAAGGGTCTTGACCATTGTGTGTTTATTGGTTCTGTCTTTACCAGGTGATTGCATTTTGTGTAAGGGAGGTATTCCTGAAGACTTTGCAAACCCACAATTGATTTCTCATTGGAATAAATGTGTGGTGTGTGGGGGAGGGTGATCTTGGTGTGCATGAATCTTCAAGCACTACAGTGTATTTTTGCTTTAACGAGTCTTTGTTTTTCTATTTTCTTCTGCTATGTTTTTCAAAAGACTTTTATCATAATGGCTTTTTAAAATCTTTCTTATAATATTGTATCGTATCTAACTCTTACTTAAGTTTTTGTAGTTACCATTAAGCAATAGTAATTGTATTATTTAGCAAACATTCTTATAAATGTGCAAATAGTTTAACATTCAAGTTTAACAATTACATTTCATTATAGACTTATTTTTACTGTATACTGTAGTAAAACAATAAGTACCCACTAAAATCATCTGCAGAAGTTCTAGCATTTAACAGCAATATAGGTCCCAGGTGGTGGGTATATTTGTTTTCTGCTAACATGGTGCCATCATGTGGCAACATCAATCATCATCATCACCATTATCATTGTCACAACAAACACTATGTAATACGTATACAAGGCTGTGTTCTAAGTACTTTAAATATATTAACTCACTTAATTCTCTTAATATCATATAAGATGGTGATTATTATTATTATTATTTTTTAAAGGTTTTATTTATTTATCTGAGAGAGAGAATGGGAGACAGAGAGCATGAGAGGGGGAGGGTCAGAGGGAGAAGCAGACTCCCTGCTGAGCGGGGAGCCCGATGTGGGACTTGATCCCGGGACTCCAGGATCATGACCTGAGCCGAAGGCAGTCGCCCAACCAACTGAGCCACCCAGGTGCCCCAAGATGGTGATTATTATTATTCCCACTTCATAGATGAAGAAACCAAGACACAAATAGATAAAGCCACTTGTCTAGGTTACACAGCTTATAAATGGTACAGCTTGTAAATGACAGGATTAAAACACAGACAGCTTGGCTCTGGAGTCCACACTCCTGAGTACCATGCTATGCTCTCTTCACAGTTTACAATTCACTTGGTTGGAAAGCTCTGTAATTTTGCTATGTTTTTCAAGAACTAAAAATGCTGGGCTTTGCATTATTTCAAAATTTGCACATAAAGTACAATTTTCTTAAGATGTTTATATCCTACTATTTAACTTACCTAATTCAAAATCACACACATTGTAACTATACTGTTTTGCTAAATTGCATTACAGAAAGCTTGCCTAAGTTTATATCTTTATTATAATCTTACTACCATTATTAAAAAGAGATCTTTGTCAGGCACCTGGGTGGCTCAGTCTGTTAAGTTGTCTGCCTTCGGTTCAGGTCATGATCCTGCAGTCCTGTGATCAAGTACCACATCGGGCTCCCTGCTCAGTGGGAAGTCTGCTTCTCCCTCTATCCCTCAACCCGTTCTCATGCTCTCTCTCTCTCTCTCAAATAAATACATAAAATCTTAAAAATATAAAAAAGTAGAGATATTTGTTAACAAGGGGAAATGTAAAGGGACCTGTTGTTTTCATTTGCATCTTTTATTTGAATTAAAAACAACTTTCTTTTCTTTTTTTCTTTTTCCAAGATTTTATTTATTTGACAGAGAGAGATACAGCGAGAGAGGGAACACAAGCAGGGGGAGTGGGAGAGGGAGAAGCAGGCTTCCCGCTGAGCAGAGAGCGCGATGCGGGGCTAGATCCCAGGACCCTGGGATCACGACCTGAGCTGAAGGCAGATGCTTAAAGACTGAGCCACCCAGGTGCCCCTAAAAATAACTTTCTTGACCTTAAGTGTGTCTTCTGTAGATTTCCTGCCTATGTCAGTTTTTCTTCTGGGATGTGAGTATTTTTCTCTTTGATTTCTGAAAATTCTTTCTATTTTAAAGATATCAACTAATCCTCCAAATTTAAGGCACCTTGACAAAATAGTACAGTTGCATTCAGTACGATTCTGAATTATGTTTGTTGTAACTTTTTTGTTTGCCTTTGTGGCTGAATTTTCTTTCTGAGTTTTTATTCAGTTGATAGAAAATTTACACTTTCATGTTATCAAGTCAGTTGCTGATTCCCTTTGTGGGCATTCCTCCTACCTCAAGAGCTTGATAAATGTTTAATAATATTTGTTCTATTTTTTTAATGATACAATTTTGTTTCCTTTAACTCTTTGTTCCAGCTGGGATTTCTGTTTGTGTGTGGCAAAAGGAGAAATTCTCATTGTGAATCTTTACACTCCCCTTGCAGTTGTTAGCTAACACAATTTATTAAAATCAGTATCTCTGATTTTAGATACACCTTTAATTAAATTGATGTACACAGTAGATGCCATTTCTCAATTATTAGTTCTGTTCTACCAATTCCCTTTGCCTATTTTAATATAATATCACACTGTTTATTGCACCCTGAGATAGCTGTTGAAGGCTAGTCTGACTCCACTGGTATTATTCTTTGACAGCCATATCTATTTATCCTTCCAATTTCATCTTAAAAGACAGGTTGCAGAGGCATTTAGAGCATGGGCCCTGGAGCTGGACTTGTCAAGTTCAAACTGAGTTAGCCTACCTGCCCGAAAACTTTGGGCAGGTTGCTTAACCTCTCTTTATGCCTTGGCTTCCTCACTTGTGAATAGTGGTAATATCTTCCATGAGAACAATAGGAGTATCTTCTCCATGTGGCTCTGGTGAGGGCTAACGGAGTTACAACAACCCCGGACCCTATTAGAACTGTACACCTGCTCCTGTGAGAGGTAGGAGCTTTCGACTCACCAGTACTCCCAGGCTTGTGACAACAGATACAGGGATTATCTTCTACAGACTGTTTACTCCTGGCACAACTTTCTAGGAGCACTTACTGACTCATCCTTTATTCTACTCTGTCAAAGTTTGATGCGTTAGAAACTACAGCATTTTGAAAAGCTTGCAGACCAGCACAAGGTGGTTACATTTGCTTGCTTATCAAGCTCATGCTGTTTGTGAACAAATTTGGAACTTGCTCTTCTTTCCTTATCTTTCAAGACTAGATAACTATTAACAGAACTTATCCAATAAATATTTGTAGTTTTTTTCATATGCCACACATAGTGTTCATGTAGATGCTTTATAGATGTTGTAATTCTTTTGTTATTATGAATTGGATTACTTTACAAAATGTTTTGTAATTCATTATTACTAGTGTTAAAGTTACAATTTTTTTCAATACATGTTTTAGCAAGCCACATTACTCTTTTTCTTTTCCTTTCATAACTTCTACTGAGTTATTTTTCTTATTATCATTCCCCAATATTTGTCTGGTTTAGAAACTGTACTTTCTTTTTCTATTCTTTTAGCATCTTCCTTAAATTTTTAATGACATATTTGACTTAGGTTTATTTTTTTTTTTTTAAAGATTTTATTTATTTATTTGACAGAGAGAGACACAGCGAGAGAGGGAACACAAGTAGGGGGAGTGGGAGAGGGAGAAGCAGGCTTCCCGCAGAGCAGGGAGCCCGATGCGGGGCTCGATCCCAGGACCCTGGGATCATGACCTGAGCCGAAGGCAGACGCTTAACCGACTGAGCCACCCAGGTGCCCCTGACTTAGGTTTAAAGTTAAGGAATGTCTTTGTCCTCTTCCCAAACATATGAAGACCTTAGAGTAGGTTTAACATTGATCTCCCCCTGCCATCTTCCATATTTTTATTATTTAGTGGCTCCACCTTAGTTTTTTTTTTTTTAATGTTCTCTTTTGAAATAATTATAGATCCCCAGGAAGTTGCAGAGATAGTAGAGAGAGGTCCTTGTATCTTCCATGGCATTCCCTGTAAAACTTACATCTTATGTAACTATAGTGCAATATCAAAACCGGGAAGTTGACACTGGTGCAATGTCTGTTTACAGTTCTGGGTCATTTTATCACATGTGTAGTTGTGTGTGACCACCCCCGGAATCAAAATATGGAACAGACCAACCACCATAAATATCTCCCTTGTGATATTCCTTTTCGTCTGACTCTCACCCCTCTTCTTCCCCTAGCCCCTGGCAACCACTAATGTGTTCTCCATCTCAACCACTGTATCATTTTGAGACTGTCATATAAGTGAGATCCTACAGCTGTGACCTTCTGAAATTGGCTCTTTTTACATATCACAATGTCCTTGAGATCTGTCCGTGTTGTTGAGTGTATTAGTAGTTCATTCCTCTTTGTTGCTAAGTAGTGTACCACCATTTTGTTTCTATTCCCCTAACATTTGTGGTTATTATTGTTACTACCCTTAGATTTATTGAGATGTTTACCAGTTTCTCTACTTACCATTATTTCTTGCATCCCTATACTTCCTTCTGAGTTCAAATTCCTACTTTGTAGAAGTACTACAGCCTTTAGTAAGTCTTTCAGTGGGGGTTTATTCTTTCCATCTTTGTTTATCCAAAATTATCCCTAATCCCCCTTACTCTGAATGGTAGTTCAGTTTGATAGATTTTTCTAGATTCAAAGTTATTTTTTCACAAAACTTTGAGGATATCATACCTGACTTCCATTGTTATCAAAAAGTCCCATCAATCTATTCTTTATTTACAGGTAATTTTGTTGACCCTCCTTTGCTGAATACTCATTCCCTGCTTTTTAAGATTTTCTTATTGCCTTTTCACTCCCACAGTTTCATCACAATGTTTTTAATTGTGCATTTATTTTTATTTATCTTATTCTCATCTCAGAACAAATTTCCAAAATAAAGATTTGTGATTTTTTTTTCAAAGTACAGAAAATTCTTAGCCAACGTTTCTTTAGTGTTATCCTCTTTCCTATATTCTTTCTCTAAAGTCAGGGACAAATTACGTACAGTAAAATTCACCTTATTTAGACATAATGTTTGGTGAATATTGACATCCATAGTCATGTAACCACCACTGCAATCTATAACAGACTATTTCCATTGTCCCAAGAAGTTCCCTTGTTTCCTTTACAGTTTATGCCCTATTTCCATCCCATCCCTGACAACCATTCATCTAACTGATGTCTACAGTTTCACCTTTTCCAGATCATCATATAAACGGAGTCATACTGTGTAGAATCTTTGTGTCTGGCCTTTTTTTTTTCCCCTCAGCATAATGCACTTGAGGTTTGTTGATAATGTTGCATGAAGTAGTTCCTTCCTTCTTATTCCTATGTAGTATTTCATCATAGGGCTATACCACCATTTGTTTATGCATTTACCAGTTGATGGACATTTGGGTTGTTTCCTGGTTTGTGCAGTTATGAGTAAGGCTGCTATGAACATTTGTGAACAGGTCTTTAAGGGACATATGTTTCATTTCTCTTGGGTAAATATATGGGATTGAAATTGCTGGGTCATATGGTAATTGTGTGTTTAATTTTATAAGAAACCATCAGACTGTTTTCCAAAGTGGCCATGGCATTTTCTATTCCCGCCACCACCTATGTGTAGAGATATATTTGCTCCATATCCTCACCAGCACTTAATATTGACGACTAAAAAAAATTGTCCATTCTAATAATGTAGTGGTATCGCACTGTACTTTTAATTTGCATTTCCCTAATGACCAATTACATTGAGCATCTTCTGATGTACCTATTTTGTTATCTGTATATCTTCTTTGGTGAAGTGTTTGTTCAAATATTTTTCTCAATTTTTAAAAATAGACTTTTAAAACTATTTATTTTGAGAGTTATTTAAATATTCTGAATATGAGTCCTTTATCAGATATATGTTTTGCAAATATTTTCTCCTAGTTTTTGGCTCATTCTTTTCCTTAACTGTCTTTTTTTTTTTTTCACGTTAACATTCTTAGTTTATTGATCCTCTCATGAAAAATCTGCACAACCAGATAAAGCCACTGCAGCATCTTTACTCCTTCTGTTGTCCAATCTCCAGCTCACTTTTTGCCAGCACCAACATTGGCTTTTGCAGTCCCCCTGACTTTCTTCATTCTGTTCTTGCGTTCCTTTCGCTGTTTTCTTGATGTCTTTTTCTTCTC
>NW_027954829.1:0-1212 GCF_054177405.1 Leptonychotes weddellii
TGTGTGTGTGTGTGTGTGTGTGTATGGTCAGAGGATAGCACTGATGCTCCTTATATTTCAAACCTGGGCTGGGAGGCTTCATCTGAATAAAGTGCCTTAGTACAGCTTTCTCAAATTGTCATAAATGCCTTTGAGTGTAAATGACTGAGTCAGCTATCTCTCTCAAGTCAACTCTGCCACTGAGACTATGGTGGATGACTCTAGCTCCTGAAAGTCCTAAGAATAACACCTCTAGATGCTTCCCCATATTGATTTCATAAAGATGAAGGATGCCACCTCACTGGTAGTGTAGACACACAGAACCAACTGGACTGACTGCACTCAGGAAGTTCCTCACAAAACAAGGACTGGACTCATTACTCAGACTGAACTAGGAACTAGGAACCCTACAACTTACTAACCAGCTAGGAGGCCCCATAAGAGACCCCATGAGATGCTACATTGGAAGTACTATCAAACTATATCCCTCATTAATATATGTCCCACACAGGGGTCAAGCATTATAAACAATAATTGTTTTTAAGAGACAACAGATATGCCCTCTGGATTATACCTCTTGTTTAGATGCTGGGTATTATCTTGCCTTCCTCCTAAAAACATTATGACTTGCATTTTAGTGGTGGTTATGAGTATTTAAGGAAACACCACTGGTAATTAATTTGTGGGTCACTTAGATGACTGCAGAGCTCTCTCCAAAATCAAGTTTCCTTCAACTACTCAGATGACCTTCCCAGACAGATGATGAATTCACTATTTAGGCATACAATGTGGGTCTTTTTACCACCATGTTAGCTATTCAATTTAAAAAGGTGGAATAAAGTATGTCTTTAACTTTACCTGAAGTGATTAATAACATTACCTTGGCACCAGAAGGCAGTTAAGTTAGCTTCAGTTCACTGACCAGAGCTTCCATGGATGATGGAATTCCCATAGTCTTCCTTCATGCAGGTTAGGACAGAATCTGTGCTAATACATGATGTTGTATCTGGAATAATGTAAGGAAAAAGATGGAAGTGTCAACACAGAAAATTAAGTAAAAAGACAGCTGACTTCTTAATGTTTTATAGGATTTCTTCAACTGGCTAGATCCAGGACCCTGGGGATCATGGCCAAGGTTATCACTGGAACTTAGCTTCATTCAGATGCCAGGATTCCTGCTGACAGTAGCTTTAAGTACTATATAAACAAACTGAATGAATTCTGTGCTAGCCA
>NW_027954830.1:0-213 GCF_054177405.1 Leptonychotes weddellii
TCCAGAGAGGACTGTGAGAACCTACCTTGTCCATAACCGGCCAGCACGCAGGTGACCGCTGTGGGCAGACCCAGGCTGTCAGACCTGAGACCCTGCACTGTGGACTCAGGATACAGCATTTGAGGGGAACTGAGGGCATGCACCTTCCTCAGAACCCGGTGCATTCATTGGGCTCTTGCTGGGAGTAAGTACCTGACTTCCAGGGACCTGAGA
>NW_027954831.1:0-213 GCF_054177405.1 Leptonychotes weddellii
ATCACCTAGAGAGTTCAAAAAGAAAAGTGATTCAAACAGAAATTTGTAGGGATTTACTCTTGTTTCACTTACAGCTGACTATATTTTCCAAATATGGCTGCAGCATAGCGCTCATCCTATTTGTTTTTCGTGATCTTCACATCCCTTCCATCAAGCTATAGTGCCCATGTCACCCTTTCTTCGATAACTGTTGGACCCTCGCGACTGTCTTAT
>NW_027954832.1:0-213 GCF_054177405.1 Leptonychotes weddellii
AGCGCCTCCCCCTACAGGCCCAGAGCCTCCTCCTGCAGCCCAGAGCCTCCCCCTGCAGGCCAGCTCCTCCCCCTGCAGGCCCAGAGCCTCCCCCTGCAGCCCAGAACCTCCTCCTGCAGCCCAGAGCCTCCCCCTGCGGGCCCAGAGCCTCCCCCTGCAGCCCAGAGCCTCCTCCTGCAGCCCAGAGCCTCCCCCTGCAGCCCAGCGCCTCCC
>NW_027954833.1:0-213 GCF_054177405.1 Leptonychotes weddellii
CATGAGGACTGCCGCATAGCACTGTGTGTGGTGCAGTTATGGAGGTGCCATAAATTGGTTAAATGCTAAAACCCGGATAGATTAGATTAAAGTCTGGATAGATTAGAATAAGGAATTCGTGATATGTAGCACTTGAAATAACCAATAAATTGGGGAAATTTGTGAGTTATGGGGGGAGAACCTCCTGAGCTTGCATCTGGCCGGGACGATTCT
>NW_027954834.1:0-213 GCF_054177405.1 Leptonychotes weddellii
TTCCTAGAAAAAAGAAAAAAAAAATCAGACCTAGACAGAAAAAAAAAATCAGTCAGAATCTACTGTAATGACTATGTCTATATAACCAGTTACTCAAGATCTCTAAATTCTAAGTCAGAGAATAAAGTCCCAACAACTTATCTCTTGCACACAGATGTGCTCAAATGTTATATGATTATTTAGAAGAAGTAACAACTTAATAAATGTGTGCAG
>NW_027954835.1:0-213 GCF_054177405.1 Leptonychotes weddellii
TGGGGATTAAGGAGGGCATTTGTGATGAGCACTGAGTGTTGTATGGAAGTGTTGAATCACTAAATTGTACTAATTGAAACTAATTAATTACACTATATATTAGCTAACTGAAATTTAAATAAAAACTTAAAAAGAAACAAAAAATAAGAGAAAAGGTAATAGGCTTAGATAGAAACAAAACAGCTCAATTTTTTTTTTTTAAAGATTTTATTT
>NW_027954836.1:0-213 GCF_054177405.1 Leptonychotes weddellii
GCCAAGGGCACAGCTGAGGTCAGGCCAACCTGGGTTCAAATGCCAACTCTGCCCTTCCCTCACTTAGGGATCCGGGCAAGCCCCTGGCCCTCCCCAGGCTCGGTTTCCTTATCTACCGAGTGGAGACTGCAGTCAGGACCAAAAGAGCTACTAGAAGTAAAGAAACGCGAATAAAGCGCCGGGTTCGTTGCTGGGTAAAGAGCAGCTGCTGGA
>NW_027954837.1:0-213 GCF_054177405.1 Leptonychotes weddellii
TAAATAAATAAATAAATAAATAAATAAATAAATAAAATCTTTTTTAAAAAGGTGGGGGGGCGGCGATCAGAGCTCACATCTACAGAAAGTGCACAGGCACCAGACCCTTCAGGTGAATACACCTCAGGGGCTGGGTGCCATCATTATGCTTCTCGAACAAAGGAGGGGACCCAGGCTCTGAGATACGAAGTGACTTGCCCGGGTGACACAGCT
>NW_027954838.1:0-1212 GCF_054177405.1 Leptonychotes weddellii
GCCAGGTGGATGCCCGGAGTGGGGTGAGTCTGGAAGGAGGGCCACCTGGAAGATCTGTATTCCTAAGAGGCAGACGGAAGAAGATGTCAAAGTCCGAGGGGATCTGAATGCTAGGGAAGAAGGCTCTAAGCCCAACTTTACTTTGAAATTTTGCTATGGCATTGAACTCTCTCCTTCTGGATAGAATAGATAAAAAAAATATAGTAGATTTTTTTTAAAGGCCAGACACGAAATAATTTCTACTGCACATTTTCTGTGCATCATCTGGAATTCCTCTATATTTACGTGAACAAAGAAATTGTGCCAGGGAAAGCTGGGGTGCGGTGGGCCACCTTCAGCCATTCTTGGCTCAGCACGAGGTGCTAGGCAGGCAGTCTGACTGAAGAGATCCCTTGAAGGTGACAGAGGTTTTGGGTGGTACACAGATGGTCTTCTCTGGAATCACACGTTCTTGCTCACTGTTAAGGGACATTCTGGACACCCAGGAAGGCCCCGTGTAGAGGAGCGAAGGACTCCCTGCATGGCCCACCCAGTGGCCTTTCTCGAGGCTTCTTCCACCTCACCCCACCCCATATTTGGCTTGTGACAAAGCTCCTTTCTGGCTCCTGCTCTTTGGGGTCTCCCTGCTGTCAGAGACACTGGCCTCCTTTGGTGTCCTCGTCTTTCTGGCCTGAGGCAAGGAACTGCAGGACGCGAGGATCCTCTGCTTTCTTTCCAGCAGTTTCTGAAGTTGCTTCTGTCCCATGCAGGGGTCTCTCTGGGCTTGCGCCACACCCTCCCCCCCTGCCCCGGGGAGGCTGCTTTGTCACTTCCCCATCCGAGGAAGACAGTCTGTCTCTGAACAGACTAACTTGACTGAAGATGGGGCCCCAGTGGATGTGTGTGAGCGGATCACTCAGACACGAGTTACTCCTCTTTATATTAAAATATTCTGTTAATTAGGTCAGGGCCCATCATGTTCACATTATGCCATTTTAGAAAAGATACACAAATCATGGCACATTAGGCTCTTGAGGCCAGAGCACATGCAAGGTACTGGAATGCTCCGTAGAATCTGGAAAGAGCAGAGCATCCTAAGTGCTTCAAAGACCCACCCCTTTGTTTTTGTTTTTTGTTTTGTTTTTAAAGATTTATGTATTCATTTTTATTTTTTTTATTTTTTTTATTCTTATGTTAATCCCCATACATTACATCATTAGTTTTAGATGAAGT
>NW_027954839.1:0-213 GCF_054177405.1 Leptonychotes weddellii
CTGTGGCTGATGGAGAACCAGAAGGCACTGTCTTGTCGGGGCGGCCTGGATGGGGCTGGCAGTGGGCAGGGCACAGCTGGTCGCCGACGGGGAGCAGAGCCTCCCGCCCACCCCCCATCATCCTCGTGGGGCTCCAGCCTCAGGAGGCCGGCCTGTCCAACGGAGACAGAGGACCGGCTGGGAGAGGAGGGAGCCCGCTGTGTGTCTGGGGTC
>NW_027954840.1:0-213 GCF_054177405.1 Leptonychotes weddellii
GTTAGAAGAAACTTCCTCCCAAAATTTTAAAGAAAGAAAAGCTTATATATGTACAAAAAGAAGGGTAAATATGATGAAGGGATGGAATATGACTGTAAAGATGAAAAGTATAAAAGATTTTATAAAAGGAATTGATAAGGAGTTGTTTGAAAAAAGAAAGAAGAGAAATTTAAAAAAAAAAGAGAGAGTGTGATCAGGCAGGATACTAGAACA
>NW_027954841.1:0-213 GCF_054177405.1 Leptonychotes weddellii
CTCAGTCGATAAGTGTCTGCCTTCGGCTCGGGTCGTGGTCCCAGGGTCCTGGGATCGAGCCCCACATAGGGCTCCCTGCTCCGCGGGAAGCCTGCTTCTGCCTCTCCCACTCCCCCTGCTTGTGTTCCCTCTCTTGCTGTGTCTCTGTCAAATAAATAAATAAAATCTTTAAAAAAAAAAGTTTATGTATTCAAATATCGGTTTATTGTGTAT
>NW_027954842.1:0-213 GCF_054177405.1 Leptonychotes weddellii
GCACATTCCCCACGGGTAAGGGTTACTACCTTTAACTGCACTTGTGAACGGTGGCTAATCAAGGTGACCAAAGTCACAAGTGAGTCAGTCAGGTCAGTTGAGCTTCCACCCGGCAGACCTTGCCGTAGGCTCTCTTTGAAACTCCCTTTCATGCACTCTTCTGTCCTTTGTCCTGTGTTCAGTGGAGGCTCCAAGGGGACAAGATCTGTCATA
>NW_027954843.1:0-213 GCF_054177405.1 Leptonychotes weddellii
GGATCTCGAATCCATGTTCCTTCCACTCCATCCACTCTCTGGTGCCTTTATCAGACTGGCGAGGAGGGTGGGCTGTGGATTCTGACAGAGTCGACAGGAATCCTGCATGCAGGAGGAAATTGGTAAAGCAAGTAAAGCACTTGGTTGAAGGATGCACTTTGCCCAGAGAAAGGTCTTGATAAATTTAAGTGTGTTGTACGGCTGTTGGTATTA
>NW_027954844.1:0-213 GCF_054177405.1 Leptonychotes weddellii
GAGAATTTTAGGATTTTTTTTTTCCTTTTCCTGTACAAAATGCTATTGAGGTTTTGATAGGTTACAATGAATCTTTAGATAGCTTTGGGTAACATGGACATTTCAAAAATATTAAGTATATTAAGTCTTCCAGTACATGAACACAACATGTCTTTCCATTTGTTTGTGTCTTCTTTAATTTCTTTCATTAATGTTCTGTGGTATCAATGTATA
>NW_027954845.1:0-213 GCF_054177405.1 Leptonychotes weddellii
TTGCTGTCTGGGATGCCTGGGTGGCTCAGTCGGTTAGGTGAAGCACTCTGGATTTCCACTCAGGTCATATTAGGGGTGGTGAGATCAAAGTCTGCAATGGGATGCACTGAGCATGGAGACTGCTTCAGATTCTCCCTCCTTCTCTCTGGCCCTCCCCCTGTGCTCTCAGAAAAACCTGGGGCGCCCGGGTGGCTCAGTCGTTGAGCGACTGCC
>NW_027954846.1:0-213 GCF_054177405.1 Leptonychotes weddellii
TGACAGATGTACCATGTTTACAGAAGGTGTTGACATTAGAGGAAGCTGGGTAAAGGGCACACAGGAATGCTGTGTTAGCAACTTTTCTATAAAGCTAAAATTATTCAAAATAAAAAGGTTATTTAAAAAACAGAAAGGTCTATTTGTTTTGGGTTGGGCCTTAGAAAGGTCTAATTAGGTGAGGTAATGACCTCGTGGGGTCCATTTTAAAAA
>NW_027954847.1:0-213 GCF_054177405.1 Leptonychotes weddellii
GGAGGGCACATTCGGCATGGAGCACTGGGTGTTATGCACAAACAATGAATCATGGAACACTTCATCTAAAACTAATGATGTAATGTATGGGGATTAACATAAGAATAAAAAAAAAAAAAGAATTTCTCCTCAAATCCTATCTCCTCCCAAGCTCTGATCTTGTTTTCACATCCCTCATCTAGCTGAGGGTTCCCACTTCCTTGGCACCTCTCC
>NW_027954848.1:0-213 GCF_054177405.1 Leptonychotes weddellii
GTGGGTATTGAGGAGGGCACATTCTGCATGGAGCACTGGGTGTTATGCACAAACAATGAATCATGGAACACTTCATCTAGAACTAATGATGTAATGTATGGGGATTAACATAAGAATAAAAAAAAAAAAAAAGAAGAGGCTGTTGTAGAGACAAGTCTTTCTAATGAGTACTCTTTCTGACAGCCTTGGAAATACCTATTCACCTACTTCGTT
>NW_027954849.1:0-1212 GCF_054177405.1 Leptonychotes weddellii
AGAGTTTAAGAACTAAAGGATCTGAGGCTTGAAACTTTCCTTGGGGAATATAAGACCATCTTCTGCAAGTCATCTTTACCATCTCATTCTTTAGCACTGCCAGAGAATTAAAGATATAAAATAAAACAAAACACCCACCCTTGATGAAATTACTGAATTTGTCTAGCTCATGATTAGTATTTCTGATTTGACATGGGTGGACACAAAAGCCTGATTATATCCACACGTGTGCTCCAATGACAATAGTCTTGGCTTGTTTTCATTCTTCTTCCACTTAGCTTTTGGCCAGAAATAGAGGCCTGTGAATCCTTCAGTTTTTTATTATAAGTACATTCCAGAAAAATTCCTTGCAAATTGAAAATTTAAAGTTCAATCCCATTTTAAATGCATCCAGGTAACTGAATTTACTGTGCCCTCTGGTCCAGCTGCCTCCAGAGGGAGCATCCCTGGGTCCACACATTGACTCTCAGGTACATCTGCCTCCACACAAATCAATCATCTATATGACAGGGAAACAGCCAGAGAGAATGAGGAAGTCAGACGTTCCAAGTAATCCCTAGTTATATAAAGAAAGTAGTCATTTCTAGCCCAGACAAGGAAAGCGCTTTTATTTGGTGGATTTGTATTTAACAAAGTAGCAATATTTGTTCCAACCTGGGGCAACTGGCTTTTGCTCCCGCCTCAGCTCTCACATCTGCCAGCTCGGCAGGAAACCCTGACAAGAATTAATTGGCTTTCCTGAGCCTTGAGGCTCAGCTTGGCTTCTCTGTTCTAACAGTCCCACAGGACTCTCACATAATTTACTGTCTGGAAGGACTTTCTGTTTTCATAATTTCTATCTGATAGGCACTATATAATGTATACACATTTCAGTAAGTTAGAACCTAGAGAAACTTTAAGGGTATTTAAGGGTATTTGGCTCAGTTTAAGAAAATGGATTGATTCCCCTGCCTCTAGTGAGGTCTACATGTGGACTGAGCCCATATCATGAAAGAAGCTTTAAAATACTTCCAACCTGTCTTCTCACACAATCCTGTTATGTGTGTTTTATTCTAAACTTCAGAATACCTTCTTTTATTTGTAAGTATTTGAGCACTTATTATGTGCCAGGCCCCGTTCTAGGTGTTGGGCTGCCTTAGTGGACAAAATATTCAAAGATTCCTGCCCTCATAGAACATACCTCAACAATCAATAAATAGGTAATAAATAAAT
>NW_027954850.1:0-213 GCF_054177405.1 Leptonychotes weddellii
CCAGTGCTCCATGCAGAACGTGCCCTCCTCAATACCCACCACCAGGCCAACCCATCCTCCCACCCCCCTCCCCTCTAGAACCCTCAGTTTGTTTTTCAGAGTCCATCGTCTCTCATGGTTCGTCCACCCCTCCGATTTCCCCCGCTTCATTCCTCCCCTCCCGCTACCTTCTTCTTCTTCTTTTTTTTTCTTAAAATATCTTGCATTATTTGT
>NW_027954851.1:0-213 GCF_054177405.1 Leptonychotes weddellii
TATTTATTTATAAGTAGGCTCCACACCCAGCATGGAGCCCAACATAAGACTTGAACTCATGACCCTGAGATGAAGACCTGCGCTGAGGTCAAGAGTTGGATGCTTAATCGACTGAGCCACCCAAGCACCCCTTAAGTCTACTTTTAAGATCTACTCTTTTAGCAACATTCAAATATATGCTGAGGTAAACTATAGGCATTGTGCTGTACATTA
>NW_027954852.1:0-213 GCF_054177405.1 Leptonychotes weddellii
AAATAAAATCTTTAAAAAAAAAAAAAGACTGATGAATCACAGACCTGTACCCCTGAAACAAATAATACATTATATGTTAAAAACAAAACAAAACAGTGCTGCTTTCAAATGATGAAATACCATGTAGTCATTTAAATGATCTTGGAGAGAGGCGTCTGGGTGGCTCTGCCTTTGGTTCAGGTCATGACCTGGGGGTCCTGGGATTGAGCCCCG
>NW_027954853.1:0-213 GCF_054177405.1 Leptonychotes weddellii
GAGGGAGAAGCAGGCTCCCCACTGAGCAAGGAGCCTGATGTGGGACTCGATCCCAGGACCCTGGGATCATGACCCGGGCCGAAGGCAGCCGCTTAACCAGCTGAGCCACCCAGGCGTCCTTTCTGACTCCATTCTAAATGAGATTTCCTTTTATTAATTTTCACAGATATTTGGGTTGTTTCTAGTCTTTTGCTAAGGCAAACAGTTCTTCTG
>NW_027954854.1:0-213 GCF_054177405.1 Leptonychotes weddellii
ATAGAAATACATTATAAAACCAGTTCAAGTGTTTTTAGAAAACTATAATGCTTTATTT
Organism: Leptonychotes weddellii; assembly: GCF_054177405.1. Classification (NCBI taxonomy): domain Eukaryota; kingdom Metazoa; phylum Chordata; class Mammalia; order Carnivora; family Phocidae; genus Leptonychotes; species Leptonychotes weddellii. The sequence continues at coordinate 59 of NW_027954854.1, forward strand.
CATCATTTAAACAGACTAAATAAACTGAATGTTGTATATTGTAATTCTCTCCAGGATGATCAATAGCTTCTAAGAAATTCCCAGCAACTTTCTTTTTTAACTTGAAAAATGTCATTGTGATATTCATATGGAAGAGCAAATGACAATGAATTACC
>NW_027954855.1:0-213 GCF_054177405.1 Leptonychotes weddellii
TTCTGTCCTATCAATTGTAATAGCTCTCTTTTAATTCCAATTTTATTTATTTGAGCATCTTTTATTCTTCCTTATAGTAGCTAAGTTTTGCCAATTTTTGTTCATCATCTTTGAGAACCAGCTTTTGGTTTCGTTGATCCTTTCTCCTTTTTTTAAGATTTTATTTATTTATGAGAGAGAGAGAGCACGAGTGAGAGAGTGAGAGAGAGCATG
>NW_027954856.1:0-213 GCF_054177405.1 Leptonychotes weddellii
CCGGGCAGGCCAGTGCCTTGGGTTGGCCCTGGGGACTGGAGGACGCTTCTGGTGGGGCTGGTGGGGCCCGGAGCAGATTTGCAGCTTTCTGCCTGGGCTGCATCACCTGGGGAGGCTCACGTAAGGCTCGCGGAGACTGCGGCTTGGGAGTGTTTAGGCTCTGATTTGGGAGGAAAGCAGGAAAGCGGGGACCTCCCTTTCCTCTAAGCCCCG
>NW_027954857.1:0-213 GCF_054177405.1 Leptonychotes weddellii
TAATTTTAGGGGGGGTCTCAAGTAGACTTTCCAGGCAAAGATTTGGATTCAAATTCAGGTTCTACTGTTTACTAGCTGCTGAGTTAAAAATCCATATTTTCTTCCCCAGTTGTTTTGTGTGTAAAACTGATATAAAAATAGATCCCTCCATATGATTATTATAAGATGCAAATGCAATCACATATGTAAAATATTTAGCAAAATGAATATGAT
>NW_027954858.1:0-213 GCF_054177405.1 Leptonychotes weddellii
AGAGAGGCAGAGGGAGAAGCAGGCTCCCAAGGAGCAGGAAGCCCGATGCGGGACTCGATCCCAGGACCCTGAGATCATGACCTGGGCCGAAGGCAGACGCTTAACCATCTGAGCCACCCAGGCGCCCAAGAATATATATTTTTAATGACTGTACTCCTCATGAATATATTCTTACTCTGCCTCTCCCCTAGATCCCCATTCCCTGCCCCTCAA
>NW_027954859.1:0-213 GCF_054177405.1 Leptonychotes weddellii
AAAAAAGAAAAAATAATCCTGCCACAAATATATGTATACTTTGTTCCTTATTCTGGAATGTCACTTTCCTGATCTAACCCACCCTAAATGTCAAGGTTCTGATCATCTTCTCAGCAGAAAGGAAATAGACAATGGGGTGCTTTAAACCTACAGCCAAGAAGTGGTAGGTAGCATCATAGGTTCTGAGGAAAAAAAAAAAAAAATGTTCATTTT
>NW_027954860.1:0-1212 GCF_054177405.1 Leptonychotes weddellii
GGTCGGAAACAGGCTCCTGCCCTCGAGGGGGTGAGAAGCCAGCCAGCGGTCCCTTTGGGGGTCGGTGGTGGCTGGGACGGGTGGAACAGGCTGGCCTCCCAGGAGCTGTGCTCACAGTGCCCAGCACTCCTCAGGATGGACGTGGCCAAGAGCTGATGCCCCACCTGGTCCCAAGCCGGGCTGGCCGCTCCGAGCTGGGGGGCGGGAGGGGCAGAGTGTTCTTTCCGCATATTCAGGTCCTGCTGCGCCCCTGAGAGGTGGGGGCAGAACTCCTTGATGCTTTTGACCACAAGTAACAGCACTCAGACACATCCAAAATCAACCTGGCCTTTGGCCCAGCACGTAACTCTTGGGGTGGAGTCTACGTTCTAATGTTGGTAATCCAAAGAAAATAAGCTCTTAGATTCTAAAGAGAGCCAGATGTTTTCCAGTTACGAAAAATGCGGAGAGTAGCATTTAGCAAGAGATGTTCTGGAAAAAATGTGCTCTTTGAGTGATGAATATTTAATCAAGGGAAATGATAAATCAAGCGTTAGTAGGAAAAATACATTCACCCTCAAAATGCATGGTTTGGGTGGCTCTCCGGCGCATTTTACACTATTTTCATTGTGCTGGTTCTGCTGCTGGGTATCGCCTTCATTGTTTGCTTGTTTTCCTGCCCTGCTCAGTTCTTTCAAAGCCCTGCCTGTGCCGCGAAGAGAAGTCCTTCACTTGTCTGTCCTTGCTCTTTACGTCCAGGCGGTCCAGGTCCAGCGGGTTTATGGGCACATGCGTCCCTGTCCTTGCTCATGGCCCCAGCGTGGGGGTGGGGTGCGTGCAGAGGGAGGGATGTACGTGGCGGGGAGTTATCCTGGGGAAACAGGCACAGCCGACAAGCCGAAGTTGTACTGTGGTTTCCAAACCTTTCGGATGTGGCTGCTTGGAGCGAATTCACGGACACTTCACATTCCTCGCCCTTTCAGGTAACACGCGTGTTTCTACAATTCAGACCGTGTGGGTGCTCGCTCACTCATGATCGCAAGTCATGCTCACCACATGCGTGTCGTCGTTGCTGGGACGGGAGCCCCTGGTGGGGGAGCAGGACTAGTTGACAGAGTGGTCACCGGCGTGTGGCACCGGGCTGCCTGGCGTGGGGCGTGTGGAGGCCTCGGGTCTGCGGCATGGACCCAGCGCCCGCAGGGAAGTAGCCGTTCCCCGGCCGCTGCTCCCTCC
>NW_027954861.1:0-213 GCF_054177405.1 Leptonychotes weddellii
CTGAAATGTAAAAGCAGTATAAACTAATAAAAGGCCAATAAAAATTGGGGAAAAGCTTTGCAACATTCATAACAGATAAAAAAAATGCCTCAATGCTTTAAAAGATCGTGTAAGTCAGTAAGAAAAATAATAAGCACTACCTACTGAAAACCAAGCAAAGAGCACAAACAGGAAATACAGACACACACACACACACACACAAATACTAATGGA
>NW_027954862.1:0-213 GCF_054177405.1 Leptonychotes weddellii
TCCAGAGAGGACTCTGAGAACCTACCTTGTCCATAACCGGCCAGCACGCAGGTGACCGCTGTGGGCAGACCCAGGCTGTCAGACCTGAGACCCTGCACTGTGGACTCAGGATACAGCATTTGAGGGGAACTGAGGGCATGCACCTTCCTCAGAACCCGGTGCATTCATTGGGCTCTTGCTGGGAGTAAGTACCTGACTTCCAGGGACCTGAGA
>NW_027954863.1:0-213 GCF_054177405.1 Leptonychotes weddellii
AGGAAAGTTGTCAGACAGTTAAAACATTGCAATGGCATTTTGAAAGAGTTGCTCTCTAAGAAGCATGCTGCCTATGCCTGGCCTTTCTATAAACCAGGGGACGCTTCTGCTCTTGGCCTACATGACTACCATGACATCATTAAGCACCCCATGGACCTCAGCACTGTCAAGGTACCCACTGCATGGGGCAGATGGGATGTTCAGGCAGTGATT
>NW_027954864.1:0-213 GCF_054177405.1 Leptonychotes weddellii
GAGAGATTTCAGTCTGTTCTTTAGTGAGCTTTCCAGGCCACACTATCTCCGTTTCTGTCTGTGCTACTATAAACTGCAGTGTCCTGTGTTGTGCGCCCCTCAGCAGCACTACCAGTTCTCACCTCCAGGTCGGGCATGTCTCTGCCCTTTGTGCTTCTAAAACCGCCAGCCACCCCCAGTATGCATGTGCTGCCCTGCTTTTCCAGGTTTCAG
>NW_027954865.1:0-213 GCF_054177405.1 Leptonychotes weddellii
CACCCAGGCGCCCCTCAGCTTTTGAATTCTTGATGGGGGTAAGGGGGTGGGGGCATTTGGGACAACTGGGCATTAGGGACAGAAGAGACAAATTCCACAGCTATACAATGACCTCTGGAGCATTCAGTGCGAACAACGGAGTCTTCAGTGCGAAGGAGCCAGGAGTATATTCACGAGGCATTTTTAAAGATCCAGGCTGCGCGAACCACAGCT
>NW_027954866.1:0-213 GCF_054177405.1 Leptonychotes weddellii
CAATGTCAAATTCGAGGCAGGTTCTCTCTGAAGTTATGTGTATGTGAGTATTCTCATTCTTCCCAACTTGCCTTTGAAGAGTGAAAAACCACTGTCATCGAGTAGACTACTATTCAGCTTCTACTGTTCTGGCCCACTGTTGATCCTTCAAGGACGATTTCCTTAGATTTTTTTCAATATGTGAATTGTTTTCCCATTTGGAATGGTGATTTT
>NW_027954867.1:0-213 GCF_054177405.1 Leptonychotes weddellii
ACTGAATATTATTGCTATTAAAGCATCTTAATTGTTTTTATATCTGTGATCTTTTTTTAAAAAAAGGCTGGGTAATGTATTTGTGAAGCATTAAAATGTTATTCTTAAATTTTGTGTTTAAGATTTAAGAAATGTGGGGCACCTAGGTGGCTCAGTTGATTAAGTGCCTGACTTTGGCTCAGGTCATGACTTCAGGGTCTTTGGATCAAGCCC
>NW_027954868.1:0-213 GCF_054177405.1 Leptonychotes weddellii
CTCTTCTTTTCTTCGATCTCCTGTTGAGTTTGTAGGTGTTCAGAATGGTTTGATCCCTATCCAGCTGAATTCCTGAGAGGAGACGAAATCCAGGTCTCCTACTCCTCCGCCATCTTGCTCCGCCCTGAGCAAAATTTTTAATTTTAATTTTGACAAAGTCCAATGATTTCTTTTTATGATTTGAGCTTTTAGCTTTCTAACGATTTGTCTAAA
>NW_027954869.1:0-213 GCF_054177405.1 Leptonychotes weddellii
TCACTTCTGCCCTTGATCATCTGAAAGTATAAATTATAATCCAGGTTCAACTTTATGAATAACTCCAAACTCAGAGCACAACAAGAGCTAACACATTTGGGGGCGCCTGGGTGGCTCAGTTGGTTAGCGACTGCCTTCAGCTCAGGTCATGATCCTAGGGTCCTGGGATCGAGCCCCACATCGGGCTCTCTGCTCAGCCAGAAGCCTGCTTCT
>NW_027954870.1:0-213 GCF_054177405.1 Leptonychotes weddellii
AAAAAAAGACAAGGTCTGTGACACGAGTGGCCAGTAGCTGTACCTGGACTCTGACTTCTGTGATGGCAGAAATAACACCCCTGCCAGGTTCAGCCCTAACCTTTGGAAGGCCTGGCAACTTTTGCTTTCTTGCTCTTAGGAACCCAACCGCCATGCTAAGAGGAAGCCCAAGCTGCCACACAGGGGAGAGGGGGAGAAGTGGGGAGGGGAAGG
>NW_027954871.1:0-1212 GCF_054177405.1 Leptonychotes weddellii
GAGACTGGAGTCAGTGTGCATACTGAAAACACAAGAGATGAAATCAGGGAGAAGAAGGCCAGGATTTACTAGACTGACATGATGGATGAGGATGTGTGAGGGCCGGTCCTCACACAGTCCGTGAAAGGAGGAAAGAGAAACAGGCAGCAAAGTTGAGCGCGCCCACCCTCCTCTGTGGACAGTGGGCAGGCGCCCCTCTTGGCTGAGGACCTGGGGGTCCCGAGCCAGGTGCCACTCCTACCGTCGGCCCCTACCTTCCGCTCTGACAGCGCCCTCTGGTGAGAGACCCTGTCAGCCGCCGGGGAGTCAGGAGGCGGGACTCCCACTGATACGGAGGGCTCCCCCTGGTCTCCTCTGCCGAGTGAAAGATTCGCAGGTCGCCCGCCCATAGGTGGCAGTGGAAACCGCGGCAGAGCGAGCCTTCTCCACGGGAGCATACGGTGTCCTATTAATTGAAGAGCTGCACATTTAAGGTGTGTGATATTTTCAAGGAGGCTGGCATCTGGTTCTTTTCCTGGACTAATATAAAAGAGTGTAAGGAATAGGGTGGATGTGAGTCAGTTTTACACACTTTTTTTTTACTTGATGATCTTCATTTTTAGAATCTTTACAAATGATGCATTGACTGGTGCCCTTAATGACAGTTCCTTAATCCAGTTGATTAGCAATGATTCCTGAGAAGTCATTCACAAGAAGTTAGTTTTGCTCATTCGTCCTGTGTGTATGGAGCACGTATAATGTGCTAAACAGTGAAGATAAATGCCGATGACAAATAACACATCGCTTGCCCTCAGAGAGTATACAGGTGATTGGGGGAAGCAGACAAGTGTGTGGTAGCGGTATGCACAGGGTGCTAAGGGAGCACTCTGCAGGGGCACCTGATCCAGGGAGATTCCCAGGAGGAGGTGGTTCCGAGCTCAGCACGGAAGGATGAGCGAGAGCACGGGAGTGTTGGGGATGGTGGTGCATTTGGAAGTGGTAGTTGTTCAGTAGGGCTGGAATGTAGACCTCAATGTTCAGGAACGGTGAGAAATAAGGCTTCACAGGTTGTTGGGGCCGGATCATGAAGAATCTGCCATGGGACTCGGCTAGGATAACTGGGTGCAGGGATGGTCAGAGCTAGAAAGCTGTGGGGAAGATCGGCATGGGGTCATCAGGAGATTTTGAGCCCAAATCCGAAATGGAGTCCCAGTGTCAGGAAACAGCAAAAAG
>NW_027954872.1:0-213 GCF_054177405.1 Leptonychotes weddellii
AGCCCGTCCTCCATGGTCACCAGCCCGGGGACCCAGCAAGCAGGAAGTCAGACCTGTCTCTAGCAATCCATCCAGGAAGCCCGACAATAACCCTGTGACAGTTGGCCCAACGGCCAGAACTTGATCCATAACTGACAGCTTCCCTAATTTTGTCCCCACTGCCAACCTAGGACCCACCCTGGGAAGCCAAATCCGCCCCCGAGCCAGTGGTAA
>NW_027954873.1:0-213 GCF_054177405.1 Leptonychotes weddellii
TTCCTTCTCACTTCCTCACCTGAGGGCTCCTTCTCAGTCAGATTGTAGACCAGTTCTTGCAGCATTTAACTCTTTTTAAAAGTCCCCTGTTTGTACTTTCTGTTGTCTCCTTTATTTTGTCTTGCCAGCTAGGATGTGGCCTCTTTTCAGTTCCTGCTCCCTAATCCCTGGCAGCCGCCCCCCTGTCCCCCCCCCCACAGAGTTGATGGCTGT
>NW_027954874.1:0-213 GCF_054177405.1 Leptonychotes weddellii
CAGGGAGGGATTCGGTGCCCCTCCCCCACAGCCCATGTCAGCTGATACCGAGGCTGTGACCAGGGGCCAGAGACTGACTTCCAGCAGCATCTCCGTGCACAGTAACCCCACAGGGTAATTGGGGCCGACTGGGGCAGGCGCCCCTGCAGAGGAGACTCTGGGTGTCCTGACCACAGCTCCCTTCCCCCAGCAGCGGGGGGCTGGCTGACACAC
>NW_027954875.1:0-213 GCF_054177405.1 Leptonychotes weddellii
GACCCCAGCCCCCGCAGCACGACCTGAGGGACAGGAGCACAGGGAGGGTGAGCTACCCCCGAGGCCCCAGATCAGAGCAGAGGCAAAGCAGGAGCAGGCGCGGCACCCACACCCCCAGCACAGCACACCTCCTCATGAATTCTTACAGCAAATCCCCAGAGGGAACTGTGTCCCCATTTTATAGATGAGGACACTGAGGCCAGCACCAGCATG
>NW_027954876.1:0-213 GCF_054177405.1 Leptonychotes weddellii
GAGAATATTGGGCACCTGGGTGGCTCAGTCGTTAAGCGTCTGCCTTCGGCTCAGGTTATGATCTCAGGGTCCTGGGATCGAGCCCCACATCGGGCTCCCTGCTCAGCGGGAAGCCTGCTTCTCCCTCTCCCACTCCCCCTGCTTGTGTTCCCTCCTCTCGCTGTGCCTCTCTCTGTCAAATAAATAAATAAAATCTTTTAAAAAAAATGGAGA
>NW_027954877.1:0-213 GCF_054177405.1 Leptonychotes weddellii
GGGGGGGGGATGAGGGAGGGGAGGGATGTGTCCCCCACCCTCCACATGACCGCTTCTGCCTGCATCCCCAGGGGTACATCCTGCAGGCCACCTGTGTATGCAGACTCATTCCACGGTCCGATCAGCTGCCCTCTTCGACATCCTCATCATCCGGGCCACTTCAGTTACCCCTCTACTCCCCGAAGCCCCCGCACCGCAATCCAACACCTTCCC
>NW_027954878.1:0-213 GCF_054177405.1 Leptonychotes weddellii
TGGGGATTAAGGACGGCATTTGTGATGAGCACTGAGTGTTGTATGGAAGTGTTGAATCACTAAATTGTACTAATTGAAACTAATTAATTACACTATATATTAGCTAACTGAAATTTAAATAAAAACTTAAAAAGAAACAAAAAATAAGAGAAAAGGTAATAGGCTTAGATAGAAACAAAACAGCTCAATTTTTTTTTTTAAAGATTTTATTTA
>NW_027954879.1:0-213 GCF_054177405.1 Leptonychotes weddellii
TTTTCCCTTTGACTGTTAGCTATCGTTTAGAATAATTTTAAGGATGTATAAGGGAATGTGTTTACCTTGTATTTATTGTGACTTGCTTTTTTAGCTATGTTGAGAAACGTAGATTTTTTTCAATGTTTTTATTTGAGTGTAGTTGACACACAATGTTACATTAGTTTCTGATATATAACATAGTGATTCAACTTCTCTATACCACAAGTGTAG
>NW_027954880.1:0-213 GCF_054177405.1 Leptonychotes weddellii
TAAAACTGGGTGTATTTTATCTAAAATGTATATACACATTTTTTTCCATATGATTAGTGAAAACATTATTAACAGAACTCATAGTGATAAAAAATTATCGGTGCAACATTTCAATTTTGTAATGGATGTTCCAAGAATATTCAGGGCTTCTGGCCAAGAAATAATAATTTAAAGAGGAAAAGAAATATTCCATTTTCTGGGAAACTTTTATAA
>NW_027954881.1:0-213 GCF_054177405.1 Leptonychotes weddellii
GTGGGGGTCACGTCCGGTGGGGGTCACGTCCGGTGGGGGTCACGTCCGGTGGGGGTCACGTCCGGTGGGGGTCACGTCCGGTGGGACACAGCACAGTAGTGCTGTCAAGGGCTCACCAACAGCTTACCGAGCCCTGGACGACCCCTGACCCCCATTCAACAACCCCATCAGCTCTCCAGCCCTAAGTGGGCTGCACCGCGCCCCCTGCACCCA
>NW_027954882.1:0-1212 GCF_054177405.1 Leptonychotes weddellii
TTTTTTTTTTAAGATTTTATTTATTTATTTGACAGAGAAAGACACAGCGAGAGAGGGAACACAAGCAGGGGGAGTGGGAGAGGGAGAAGCAGACTCCCTGCCGAGCAGGGAGCCCGATGCGGGACTCGATCCAGGGACTCCAGGATCATGACCTGAGCCGAAGGCAGTCGCTTAACCAACTGAGCCACCCAGGCGCCCCAAGGTTGTCATTTCTTAAGAAGGACTGTCTCTCTTCTCTGTCTATGCCACTTCTAATTTGAATATTAAAATGTTCTTTCTTTTGTATACGCAATGTTTAACTTCTTATTTGCCAATTAAACCAGCAACAGTAGACATTACACTGATTTACCTATTTTGTCTGTCTACATATTTGTGGTGTGAAATCCAATAGTCTTAAAAAGTACAGGTCTTCAAGAAATGTTTATAGAGACAATAATAAACAGAATTGGAAAAGAGAAACAAAAATACTTCAGAGTGAAATCCTTAAGATTAATTCAACAGGGTGATTAACAGTTGGGTAGTAAAAAAAAAAAAAAAGCAATGGACTGAATGACTAGAAAGTTTGTGGTATCATTACTAGCAGCAGCAAAGTTGAAATGCAGGCTATTTTTGGAGTACGAGTTCACTTTAAAAACTGGTTTGCAGTCGCAAATAAAATGGAAATATTCTGCAGAAGCCACTAGCACAGAGATGACGTTTAAGGACAGAAATGCATGAACTAAATGAGAGAAAATAGGAAGCTAAAGACAAAGGTGAAATACGTCTATGGTTAGGAGATAGAAACATATCATAGGAGAAGAAGAAAAACATACGTAAAAAAATAAACATAGAATAAATGGCAATCCAGGAAAGATAAAATCCCCTCACTCTTCTGCAAAAGTAAATATACCCACAGAACCACAGTTTCCACCCCCCAAAAAGTTTGTAAAGCAGCTAAAAAGATGTGAGAAGAGTCATCTCTCAACTTGCCCTATCAAATGGTTGTTCTGTTTTCCTCACTTAGAACTAACCAGACTAACACAAACTTGTTATCTGCTTACACATCTTTATTAACACTTGGCCATCTAACAGTTAAATACCAAAAAGGGTCCACAACTACTCCTTGGAAGGTATAATCAGAAATTCATAAGACATCAACAATACTTAAACATGTAAGACTGCTTATGTTCCTAAAAACAAAGTACCAACACCTAAAACCATGGCAGCCACACC
>NW_027954883.1:0-213 GCF_054177405.1 Leptonychotes weddellii
TTGCTGTCTGGGATGCCTGGGTGGCTCAGTCGGTTAGGTGAAGCACTCTGGATTTCCACTCAGGTCATATTAGGGGTGGTGAGATCAAAGTCTGCAATGGGATGCACTGAGCATGGAGACTGCTTCAGATTCTCCCTCCTTCTCTCTGGCCCTCCCCCTGTGCTCTCAGAAAAACCTGGGGCGCCCGGGTGGCTCAGTCATTGAGCGACTGCC
>NW_027954884.1:0-213 GCF_054177405.1 Leptonychotes weddellii
GCCAAGGGCACAGGTGAGGTCAGGCCAACCTGGGTTCAAATGCCAACTCTGCCCTTCCCTCACTTAGGGATCCGGGCAAGCCCCTGGCCCTCCCCAGGCTCGGTTTCCTTATCTACCGAGTGGAGACTGCAGTCAGGACCAAAAGAGCTACTAGAAGTAAAGAAACGCGAATAAAGCGCCGGGTTCGTTGCTGGGTAAAGAGCAGCTGCTGGA
>NW_027954885.1:0-213 GCF_054177405.1 Leptonychotes weddellii
TTCTCCTATCACACCATTTGAGCCAGAAAGACTGGCTTCCAAAGAAAACAGCATCACCTAGTGTTGAAAAAATAAATCAGCTGATTGCTCTCAGCTGGGGGGCAGCCCTCTGCCTTTCTAGAACATGCCTTTATCTCGTCACCTGCCTGCTCAGAAACTTCCAACGTGTCGCACTCCCAGATTCCCACGGCAATCTGACGTTTAGAGCTTCTT
>NW_027954886.1:0-213 GCF_054177405.1 Leptonychotes weddellii
GTGCTTTTTACATACACCTGCTCTTAGATTCCACACCTGTTTTGAGTGTTTGTCATGAAAAGGTGTTATATTTTATCCAAAGCTTTTTCGGCATTTATTGAGATGGCAAATAATTTTTCTCCTTTAATCTGCTAATGTGGTGAAGTAGAACACTCAACTTTCAAATAATAAACCAAACTTGCATTCTTGATACAAACCTACCTTAGTCAGGAT
>NW_027954887.1:0-213 GCF_054177405.1 Leptonychotes weddellii
TTGATCTTTTTTTCCCCATGACCTGATATTATTTCTTCCTTGAATATTTAGAAGAACTTACTGGTAAAACTGTCTGAATTGGTATTTTTAAGCTTTTTAGTGTTGTAGATATTTTTTTTATTTAAATTCAATTAGCCAACATATAGTACATCATTAGGTTTTGGTGTAATTCTAGATATAATTGCTATAATTTTTTTTTTTTTTTACCTTTTA
>NW_027954888.1:0-213 GCF_054177405.1 Leptonychotes weddellii
GGCTTCCACTGTAAAGGGATCTGTGAGCTCCCCAGTTCCCCCACCAAGGCCAATAGAAGCCTCTGAGTCTGGTGGAACTGGCCCCAGTCCTGTTCGGGAGCAAACTCAGCATGGAGGCAACAGATGTCCTCAAGTGTAGGCTCTGGGCTGAAGCTGAAGGGGTTGGCAGCCGCAGTGACCTCCCCTCCAACCCCGCACCCCCATGTCCCCATT
>NW_027954889.1:0-213 GCF_054177405.1 Leptonychotes weddellii
GAGAATTTTAGGATTTTTTTTTTCCTTTTCCTGTACAAAATGCTATTGAGGTTTTGATAGGTTACAATGAATCTTTAGATAGCTTTGGGTAACATGGACATTTCAAAAATATTAAGTATATTAAGTCTTCCAGTACATGAACACAACATGTCTTTCCATTTGTTTGTGTCTTCTTTAATTTCTTTCATTAATGTTCTGTAGTATCAATGTATA
>NW_027954890.1:0-213 GCF_054177405.1 Leptonychotes weddellii
AATTAAAACAGATCTCCAGTAGAGATGGAGACTTTTGGTAATGACAGCATTATGGGTGCACTGTGCAGAATTACAATTCACAGCCTAAGCCCTGTACAGCTTCAACATGAGGATTAGCCAGTTTACTGTCGAGTTAATTTTTAAACTAAAAGTAATTTTTAAAGTTAAGGCAGTTATATAGCTTGTCACTTTCTTTTTTTACAGGAAAGAAAA
>NW_027954891.1:0-213 GCF_054177405.1 Leptonychotes weddellii
AAATAAAATCTTTAAAAAAAAAAAAAGACTGATGAATCACAGACCTGTACCCCTGAAACAAATAATACATTATATGTTAAAAACAAAACAAAACAGTGCTGCTTTCAAATGATGAAATACCATGTAGTCATTTAAATGATCTTGGAGAGAGGCGTCTGGGTGGCTCTGCCTTTGGTTCAGGTCATGACCTGGGGGTCCTAGGATTGAGCCCCG
>NW_027954892.1:0-213 GCF_054177405.1 Leptonychotes weddellii
GAATTTAAAAAAGTAATAAAAAATGAAAAAGAAAGTACAGTACCATGCAGAATAGTATCACTTTTCTAAAACTCCTGTGCTCTGCCTATTCATATATATTTGCTCCCGAATGTTATCTCCTATAGTACTGTTTTTTTTTTTTTTAAGATTTTATTTATTTATTTTGACAGAGAGAGAGATAGCGAGAGCAGGAACACAAGCAGGGGGAGTGGG
>NW_027954893.1:0-1211 GCF_054177405.1 Leptonychotes weddellii
AAAAGAAAAGAGAAATGACCCAAATCAACAAAATCATGAATGAAAGAGAGATCACAACCAACACCAAAGAAATACAAACAATTATAAGAACATATTATGAGCAACTCTATGCCAGCAAATTTGATAACCTGGAAGAAATGGATGCATTCCTAGAGATGTATCAACTACCAAAACTGAACCAGGAAGAAATAGAAAACCTGAACAGACCTATAACCACTAAGGAAATTGAAGCAGTCATCAAAAATCTCCCAACAAACAAAAGCCCAGGGCCAGATGGCTTCCCAGGGGAATTCTACCAAACATTTCAAAAAATTAATACCTATTCTTCTGAAACTGTTCCAAAATATAGAAATGGAAGGAAAACTTCCAAACTCGTTTTATGAGGCCAGCATTACCTTGATCCCAAAAGCAGACAAAGACCCCATCAAAAAGGAGAATTACAGACCAATATCCTTGAGGAAGATGGATGCAAAAATTCTCAACAAAATACTAGCCAACAGTCCATTAAAGGGATTATTCAGCACGACCAAGTGGGATTTATCCCTGGGCTGCAAGGTTGGCTCAACATCCGCAAATCAATCAATGTGATACAACACATTAACAAAAGAAAGAACAAGAACCATATAATCCTCTCAATAGATGCAGAAAAAGCCTTTGACAAAGTACAGCATCCTTTCTTGATTAAAACTCTTCAGTATATAGGGATAGAGGGTACATACCTCATTATCATAAAAGCCATCTATGAAAAACGCACAGCAAATATCATTCTCAATGGGGAAAAACTGAGAGCTTTCCCCCTAAGGTCAGGAACGCAGCAGGGATGTCCACTATCACCACTGCTATTCAGCATAGTATTAGAAGTCCTAGCCACAGCAATCAGACAACAAAAAGAAATAAAAGGCATCCAAATTGGCAAAGAAGAAGTGAAACTCTCACTTTTTGCAGATGATATGATACTTTATGTGGAAAACCCAAAGACTCCACCCCAAAACTGCTAGAACTCATACAGGAATTCAGTAAAGTGGCAGGATATAAAATCAATGCACAGAAGTCAGTGGCATTCCTATACATCAACAACAAGACAGAAGAAAGAGAAATTAAGGAGTCGATCCCATTTACAATTGCACCCAAAACCATAAGTTCTAACCAAAGAGACAAAGGATCTGTACTCAGAAAACTATAGAATACTCATGAAAGAAATTGAGGAAGAC
>NW_027954894.1:0-213 GCF_054177405.1 Leptonychotes weddellii
ATAGAAATACATTTTAAAACCAGTTCAAGTGTTTTTAGAAAACTATAATGCTTTATTTCATCATTTAAACAGACTAAATAAACTGAATGTTGTATATTGTAATTCTCTCCAGGATGATCAATAGCTTCTAAGAAATTCCCAGCAACTTTCTTTTTTAACTTGAAAAATGTCATTGTGATATTCATATGGAAGAGCAAATAACAATGAATTACC
>NW_027954895.1:0-213 GCF_054177405.1 Leptonychotes weddellii
TCAAAGTCTGATAACCAGCTAAGATCGCATAACTGACCTAAGTGGCTGAGCCAGTATATGAATCTCAACAATCGGGCTCTAGAGCCTGAGCTCTCCCACTGCCCACCACCCTCTCCCCACCCCCAAAGCACACAGACCTAAATAGCCATGTCAGAGGAGAAGGTCTTAATTCTTCTTCTTCTCACCCCCACTGGAGATACACTTTTTGAAATA
>NW_027954896.1:0-213 GCF_054177405.1 Leptonychotes weddellii
TCCAGAGAGGACTGTGAGAACCTACCTTGTCCATAACCGGCCAGCACGCAGGTGACCGCTGTGGGCAGACCCAGGCTGTCAGACCTGAGACCCTGCACTGTGGACTCAGGATACAGCATTTGAGGGGAACTGAGGGCATGCACCTTCCTCAGAACCCGGTGCATTCATTGGGCTCTTGCTGGGAGTAAGTACCTGACTTTCGGGGACCCGAGA
>NW_027954897.1:0-213 GCF_054177405.1 Leptonychotes weddellii
CGATGCAGTGACCGATACGGTGAACTTGGAGCAGACAAAGCTTAACCTCAGAGATCTTTCTACAGAGCCTACTGTGCACTAGGCCACGTGGGGCTTTCCACCATGTCCCCTCCTCCCCTCCCGCCCCCCGTGGCTCTATGGGACGGAGGGGGTGCCCACCTGCTGACGGAAGACCGGGGCTCAGTGACTCGCCCCAGGTCACACAGCAGACAA
>NW_027954898.1:0-213 GCF_054177405.1 Leptonychotes weddellii
CTAAACAGGAAAGAACTCCTCTAAAGAAAGCAGTGCTTCTCCAACTGGAAAGTGCTCCCAAATTACCAGGGCTCTTGCTGAAATGTGGATTCTGGTTCGGGGGTCCAGGGAGGGTCCTGAAATCCTGCATTTCTAATCAGCTCCCAGATGCTGCCGATGTCCTCATGTTGGACCACACTCTGAGGAGCGAGGCTGCAGTACATCTCTGGGGAC
>NW_027954899.1:0-213 GCF_054177405.1 Leptonychotes weddellii
GGGCTCCCGGCTCAGCGGGGAGCCTGCTTCTCCCTCTGACCCTCTCCCCTCTCATGCTGTTTCTCTCTCTCTCTCTCTCTCAAATAAATAAATAAAATTTAAAAAAAAGAACTTACGGGAAGTAGTGCCTGCTTGGATAATTGTCTCTGCTTTTAGACACTGAGGGCAAGAATTTTTGAATATTCTCAACTCAAGTTCTGTATCAAGCAAGAA
>NW_027954900.1:0-213 GCF_054177405.1 Leptonychotes weddellii
CGGTAGGCACAGCTCTCATTAGAAGTCTCAGGGACCTCTGGTCATCTCCAGGGAGGGCCCAGCTCACAGCATAAGCAACCAAATGCAAAGTGCCACAGTCACAAATAGCATGTATAGTATGACAATATTTTGGTTTTTTTTTAAAAAAACCATGTATGTTGAAATTATATGGTATTTGCCTTTCTCTGACTGACTGCTTCCACTTAGCATGAT
>NW_027954901.1:0-213 GCF_054177405.1 Leptonychotes weddellii
CATGAGGACTGCCGCATAGCACTGTGTGTGGTGCAGTTATGGAGGTGCCATAAATTGGTTAAATGCTAAAACCCGGATAGATTAGATTAAAGTCTGGATAGATTAGAATAAGGAATTCGTGATATGTAGCACTTGAAATAACCAATAAATTGGGGAAATTTGTGAGTTATGGGGGGAGAACCTCCTGAGCTTGCATCTGACCGGGACGATTCT
>NW_027954902.1:0-213 GCF_054177405.1 Leptonychotes weddellii
GTGTATGGTGTATGTGTGTGTGTGTGTGTGGTGTGATGTGTGCACATGTGTGGTGGTGTGTATGTGAGTGAGTGTAACATGCGTGGCATGTACATGTGTGATATGTACAATGTGTGTGGTGTGTGTCAGGCATGTGGCATGTATGCTATGTATCACGTGGTGTGTATATAATATGAGTGTGTCCCTGAGGGTGGGCTGGTAGGCACAGGGAAA
>NW_027954903.1:0-213 GCF_054177405.1 Leptonychotes weddellii
TGACAGATGTACCATGTTTACAGAAGGTGTTGACATTAGAGGAAGCTGGGTAAAGGGCACACAGGAATGCTGTGTTAGCAACTTTTCTATAAAGCTAAAATTATTCAAAATAAAAAGGTTATTTAAAAAACAGAAAGGTCTATTTGTTTTGGGTTGGGCCTTAGAAAGGTCTAATTAGGTGAGGTAATGACCTCGTGGGTTCCATTTTAAAAA
>NW_027954904.1:0-1211 GCF_054177405.1 Leptonychotes weddellii
CCAGAGAAAAGCCATCAGTCACTCCCGTCTCCCCGGTCTCCGGCCACACTCCGTGCTCATCCGGCCTGTGACCGCGCATTTCTATCTCTGGCACCCGACTCCGGGTGGAGTCTCCAAACCCAGCAGATCCCTGCGGTGCACTCCTGCGCAGCTCCTCCCAGTGGAGGAAGGTGAGTCTCCCCAGATCTGCCGCTTGTTGGGTCCCTGCTGGAGGAGCAGTGGCCCGACTGCACCGCGGATCACGGTTTATGGCAACCCCGAGCTGAGAGCCCACGCCTGGGCTCCGCCTCTGAAGCCGGCTTCCCTGCTCCATTACCTGGGAGCTCTGCTACACTCAGGCACCCCCAGTCTTTCTGTGACCCCGAGGGTCCTGAGACCACACTGTCCCGCGAGGGTTCCACCCCCCGCTTAGCCACCGGAGTGACGTCCCTCAGCGGAGCCGACTTCCAAAAGTTCAGATTTTGTGTTCTGTGGTTCTATCACTTGCCAGAAGCGGCCTACGGAGGCCCCTCCCCCGCCATCTATCCTCCCAAATATCGCCTCGGATTCACTTCTCTGCACGTCCTACCTTCCAGAAAGTGGTCACTTTTCTGTTCAGAGAGTTGTTGCTATTCTTTTCTTCGATCTCCTGTTGAGTTTGTAGGTGTTCAGAATGGTTTGATCCCTATCCAGCTGAATTCCTGAGAGGAGACGAAATCCAGGTCTCCTACTCCTCCGCCATGTTGCTCCGCCCCCTCTCTTTTTTTTAATCCTCTTTCTTTTGACAAACAACTTATTATCAATTCCTGTTATAAAATTTTTTATATTTTCCATCTTACAGTCATATTCCATCCCTTCATCATATCAACCTTTTTTTTTTGTACATATGTAAGTTTTTCTTTCTTTAAAATTTTGGGAGGCACTTTCTTCTAACAGACCAAAATACACCGAAAATCTAGTGTGTGTCACTGATCTATATACCAGCCTGATCATATTTGATCATATTCTGTTTTGTTTTGTTCTGTTTTTGTTTGATTTTATCTTGATCTTTTTCTTTTTTCTCTTTCCCTTTCTTTTCCCCCTGCTTCAGATCTTTTCTGACTTGTTTAGAGTATATTTTCTGGGAACGTTATTAGCCTGTTAGCATTTTGTTCTCTCATTAAGCTATTCTCCTCTGGACAAAATGACAAGATGGAAAAAATCACCTCAACAAAAAGAACAAGAGGTAGTGC
>NW_027954905.1:0-213 GCF_054177405.1 Leptonychotes weddellii
AAAGATGGCGGAGGAGTAGGGGACCCTATTTCAACTGGTCCCCGGAATTGAGCTGGATATCTACCAGACCACTCTGAGCACCCACGAAACCAGCCTGAGATGTAAGAAGATCTGAATCTCTACAAACAGAATATCGCAGGCAGTTGGTTTCGAGATACGAAGCGGAGAGCCGTGATCCTGCGGGCAGATATCGGAGGATGAAAGGCGGCGGGA
>NW_027954906.1:0-213 GCF_054177405.1 Leptonychotes weddellii
GACCAAAACTAGATTACTCAACAGTGCCCTATATTAAATAATGTCTAAAGTCCTAAGTTTTTTTGATATAGTCCAAAACACTAAATAAAACACTCAAAGTGTAGTAAAGTTAGAATAGACTTAAAGTACATAATCAGGCTCTGTAATGATGTCCCCTTAAGACCAGAGTGTGAAATCTTTATAAAGGCACTGAGCTGATAACTAGCACCCCTG
>NW_027954907.1:0-213 GCF_054177405.1 Leptonychotes weddellii
AGACTATGGCCAGTTCTTACTTCCTTTACACAATTTTTTCTACAGAATGACTGAATGACCAAATTAAGCTAATACCTACAGTTGACAGGAAATGGTGAGGCTAACTCACAGGAAATCATGATAACAATGTACTTATAAGGGCTAGGAGATCATGGAATACATTTTATAAAGATTTTCATCCAAATGGCGGGGCGGCGGCGGGGGGGGGGGCGG
>NW_027954908.1:0-213 GCF_054177405.1 Leptonychotes weddellii
GCTCAGTCCCAGGGAAGACACCGGAGACTCTCTGGCTGGGGGCCCTCCCAAATAAGATGCAGAATTGGGTTTGACCTTCCCGCAAGCAGGACGCCAAGGCCCTTTCCTTCTTCCAGCTCCCTGAAGGGTGCTGACCTCCCCCCCACCTACACCCACCCCCAGCCTTCGCAAGAATGAGGCTACAGGGCCCCTGGGCCCCAGCGGGTTTTCAGC
>NW_027954909.1:0-213 GCF_054177405.1 Leptonychotes weddellii
GATTCATGTGGTCTTCTTCCTTCCTTTTGTGTCTCTTCTTTTCTTATAAGGACACCAAAGTGTGTCATATTGAGTTTAAGTGTGCCTTACCCCATTATGACTTCATCTTAACTCATTACATATGAAAAGATCCTATTTCCAAGAAAGATCATATTTTGAGGTCCTCAAGGTTGGGATTTCTTTTTTTTTTTTTTTTTTTAAGATTCCATTTAT
>NW_027954910.1:0-213 GCF_054177405.1 Leptonychotes weddellii
TCGTTTTATAGCCTAATAATCCTGTCCAAGACTCAGTATGAACTGATACTTTAGTATTAGGATCATAATTAGGGTCGGTTAGAGCTTCATTTATAACTTCACTGCTAACGCCTAATCCTAGTTGTCCAGAAACGATATTATCTTTTCCTGCTTGACCTACAAACTTGTTATCGCCTTCATATTCAGCTTCAGCACCCCAAGGTTCGTCATAGA
>NW_027954911.1:0-213 GCF_054177405.1 Leptonychotes weddellii
GGAGGTCAGCACGCGCCACGGCCACCCCGGGACCAGGGTCAGAGATGCCCGCGGGAACGTGGGGCTCGCACAACTCTGAAAACGAGCTTCCCCGACCTTCCACTGCCCGTGTGGATTCTGGGACCCTCCAGAGGGAGCTGCATTCACAACTGCGTCCATCCCACATCCTCTGTCCTGAGGACTTGGGACCCTCCGCTGGAGCTCCCGGTCCGC
>NW_027954912.1:0-213 GCF_054177405.1 Leptonychotes weddellii
CCCTCTGCTTGAGTTCCCTCTCTCGCTGTGTCTCTCTCTGTCAAATAAATAAATAAATCTTTAAAAATAAATAAATAAAAATAAAAAATAAAGCATTTAAAAATGCATGGGTTTCAGGGCGCCTGGGTGGCTCAGTCGTTAAACGTCTGCCTTTGGCTCAGGTCATGATCCCAGGGTCCTGGGATTGAGCCCCGCATCGGGCTCCCTGCTCGG
>NW_027954913.1:0-213 GCF_054177405.1 Leptonychotes weddellii
GGGTCATCTGCGGGAGGTTCCCGCTGCTGCCCCCCAGACTGATGCTGGAGGACGTGGAACTGGAGCTCAGCCCAGAGTCTGGCACTGGGGATGACTGGTCCTCTCTCAGGAAGTCAAAGCCACCTGGTGGGACAAGAAGGTCAAGGCAGAATGTGGTAGGCAGGGTGCTTCATGTGGTTAGGAGGTGAGCAAACAGAAGTGTGTAGTTATTTA
>NW_027954914.1:0-1211 GCF_054177405.1 Leptonychotes weddellii
ACCATGAGAGATGATGGACTCTGAAAAACAAACTGAGGGTTCTAGAGGGGAGGGGGGTGGGAGGATGGGTTAGCCTGGTGGTGGGTATTGAGGAGGGCACATTCTGCATGGAGCACAGGGTGTTATGCACAAACAATGAATCATGGAACACTACATCTAAAACTAATGATGTAATGTATGGGGATTAACATAAGAATAATAAAAAAAAAAACAAGGACATAAAACAGGTGGTCTAACTTCTAGTGTTATTTAAAGTAAGGGAAGCAAAAAAGAAAAACATTAAAACAGAATTTCAGGGATGTTTGGGTGGTGCAGTCAGTTACGCGTCTGACTCGATTTTGGCTCAGGTCATGATCTCAGGCTTGCGGGATTGAGCCCCACAACGGGTTCCATGATCAGTGTGGAGTCTGTTTAAGACTCTCTCTCCCTCTCCTTCGGCCCCTCTCCCAACTGGTGTGCTCTCTCTCTAAAATAAATAAGTAAATCTTAAAAAAAAGAAATTAAACAAATACCATTATAAATATTAAATATGCTTTTAGGTATTTCTTGCTTTTATATCTCCCCCTTCTCCACACCCCAAAAGTTTTCAGACTCCTGATTCTAATAAACATCTCCAGGGGGAAAAACCCTTTAGAGAGATGAGTCGCTGTATCAGTGTAAAGATACATGAACCCATTTTTCCGACATCTACTGTTTGAGCAAAGTACTTCTTCAACTTCTCTCACGTCACCTCTTTCCCACTCTTTTTTTTTTTTTTAAAGATTTTATTTATTTATTTGACAGAGAGAGACACAGCAAGAGAGGGAACACAAGCAGGGGGAGTGGGAGAGGGAGAAGCAGGCTTCCCGCTGAGCAGGGAGCCCGATGTGGGCCTTGATCCCAGGACCCTGGGATCATGACCTGAGCTGAAGGCAGACGCTTAACGACTGAGCCACCCAGGCGCCCCACCTCTTTCCCACTCTTATTGCCACTTTCTCATTACTTCTCCCCTGGTCAAAATAGGCCAATCAGTTTCTGCAATTTTCTTTCTTCCTCCTCCAATCCACCCTATACACTGATTCCAGAATAATCTTTCTTTCTTTTTTCCAGAATAATCTTTCTAAAGAACTGTCCTAATCAAAAAGCATAGCTTTGGGGTGCCTGGCTGGCTCAGTTGTTAAGTGTCTGCCTTCGGCTCAGGTCATGATCCCAGGGTCCTGGGATTGAGCCCC
>NW_027954915.1:0-213 GCF_054177405.1 Leptonychotes weddellii
AAGTGAACAGAATCACACCAAGGAAAATCTGCACGTCTATTTTATTTCCATTAGAAAAATATTATCTATTAAGATTGTGGTCCACTTCCTTCTCCTTTACCTCTACCATTCAAATTTCAGTACTTTAATTTTACTCAAGTAAAAGCAGAATTATACAGCTGACAAGAGAACTAAGTATTTCACATCATTAAATTAAGAGCATTTAACTGAATT
>NW_027954916.1:0-213 GCF_054177405.1 Leptonychotes weddellii
ATGGCCAATAGGTACATGAGAAGGTGTTCATCACTAATCAGGGAAATGTAAAATGAATATTATCAAAAAGACAAGAAATAACAAGAATTGGCAAGGATGTGGAGAAAAGAGAACCTTTGTGCTTTGTTGGTAGGGATGTAAATTGGCCACAGTGGAAAACAGTATGGAGATTCCTCAAAAATAAAAAATAGAACCGCTAGGGGCGGAGCAAGA
>NW_027954917.1:0-213 GCF_054177405.1 Leptonychotes weddellii
TAAATAAATAAATAAATAAATAAATAAATAAATAAAATCTTTTTTAAAAAGGTGGGGGGGCGGCGATCAGAGCTCACATCTACAGAAAGTGCACAGGCACCAGACCCTTCAGGTGAATACACCTCAGGGGCTGGGTGCCATCATTATGCTTCTCGAACAAAGGAGGGGACCCAGGCTCTGAGATACGAAGTGACTTGCCAGGGTGACACAGCT
>NW_027954918.1:0-213 GCF_054177405.1 Leptonychotes weddellii
GGCGCCTGGGTGGTTCAGTTGGTTAAGCGACTGCCTTTCGGCTCAGGTCATGATCCTGGAGTCCTGGGATCGAGTCCCGCATCGGGCTCCCTGCTCGGCAGGGGGTCTGCTTCTCCCTTTGACCCTCCTCCCCCTCGTGCTCTCTGTCTCTCATTCTCTCTCTCTCAAATAAATAAATAAAATCTTTAAAAAAAAAAAAGTATTTAAAAAAAA
>NW_027954919.1:0-213 GCF_054177405.1 Leptonychotes weddellii
AAAATGTATACCCGCCATGATTGAAGCTTGGCACGGATTATTCACGGGGAGGAATTATAATGCTTCCTGGGGGGTTCTGGGGGGAAATCCTGAGAACAAGCGTAAGCACCGACTGGGCATCCATTCTGCTCCTGGGACTTGAGGTTGAATTATTGCTTACACTCCCGATTCCAGAGGATGGATTTTATTATTGCCCTTTCGCATTTGGAGAAA
>NW_027954920.1:0-213 GCF_054177405.1 Leptonychotes weddellii
CTGAAATGTAAAAGCAGTATAAACTAATAAAAGGCCAATAAAAATTGGGGAAAAGCTTTGCAACATTCATAACAGATAAAAAAAATGCCTCAATGCTTTAAAAGATCGTGTAAGTCAGTAAGAAAAATAATAAGCACTACCTACTGAAAACCAAGCAAAGAGCACAAACAGGAAATACAGACACACACACACACACACAAATACTAATGGACA
>NW_027954921.1:0-213 GCF_054177405.1 Leptonychotes weddellii
GGGGGGGGGAGGATGGGTTAGCCTGGTGATGGGTATTGAGGAGGGCACGTTCTGCATGGAGCACTGGGTGTTATGCACAAACAATGAATCATGGAACACTACATCTAAAACTAATGATGTAATGTATGGAGATTAACATAACTATAAAAAAAAAGAATGATATGGAAATGACAATTACCCCAATCCAAATTCAGGGCAGCGGTTGCATCACTG
>NW_027954922.1:0-213 GCF_054177405.1 Leptonychotes weddellii
AAGGCCTTTCTGCAATGGGATACCTGAATTTCCTGTAGTCCTTACTAATGACTGCAGTGCACATATCTTTCATGAACCCCTTCTTATCCACCTTCAAAAATGCTTGATTTCTGACTATATACAACTAGAATAGGAGAAAAATTCATGATGCAAGCTATTACCTTTTCTCCTTCCTGTACCTATAAGCAGACTTGTGATTACCTGCCTTACTCT
>NW_027954923.1:0-213 GCF_054177405.1 Leptonychotes weddellii
TGGATAGTATTAAAAACACAAGAGGGGCGCCTGGGTGGCTCAGTCGGTTAAGCGGCTGCCTTCAGCTCAGGTCATGATCCCAGGGTCCTGGGATCGAGTCCCGCATCGGGCTCCGTGCTCAGCAGAGAGCCTGCTTCTCCCTCTGCCTGCCTGCCACTCCCCCTGCTTATGCTCTCTCTCTCTCTCTCACTCTTTCTGTATCAAATAAATAAA
>NW_027954924.1:0-213 GCF_054177405.1 Leptonychotes weddellii
GAAGCTCCACCTCCAGGGCGTTCACCGTGCGTCTCAGCTCCAGGATCTCCGACTGGCAGCACCGCAGCTCCTCGGAGCAGGACATGTCCTGCTGGCTGATGCTTTCAGACTGAAGCACAAGGGCACAGAGACATGATCAGCAACCTGCCCAGGTGGAAGCCAGGGCCCCTCCCTGCTCCGAGGCAGCACCCTCACCTGATCTTGGAACCACTC
>NW_027954925.1:0-1211 GCF_054177405.1 Leptonychotes weddellii
GCTGGGTTTGAAAAAAGCATGGAAGATATTAGAGAAACCCTTTCTGGAGATATAAAAGAACTAAAATCTAACCAAGTTGAAATAAAAAAGGCTATTAATGAGGTGCAATCAAAAATAGAGGCTCTAACTGCTAGAATAAATGAGGCAGAAGAGAGAATTAGTGATATAGAAGACCAAATGATAGAAAATAAAGAAACTGAGAAAAAGAGAGATAAACAACTACTGGATCACGAGGGCAGAATTCAAGAGATAAATGATTCCATAAGATGAAACAATATTAGAATAATTGAGATCCCAGAAGAAGAAGCAAGAGAGAGAGGGGCAGAAGGTATAATGGAGCAAATTATAGCAGAGAACTTCCCTAATTTGGGGAAGGAAACAGGCATCAAAATCCAGGAGGCACAGAGAACCCTCCTCAAAATCAATAAAAATAGGTCAACACCCCGACATCTAATAGTAAAATTTACGAGTCTCAGAGACAAAGAGAAAATCCTGAAAGCAACTTAGGAGAAGAGATCTGTAACCTACAATGGTAGAAATATTAGATTGACAACAGACTTATCCACAGAGACCTGGCAGGCCAGAAAGGACTGGCATGATCTATTCAGAGCATAAATGAGAAAAATAGGCAGCCAAGAATACTAGATCCAGCTAGGCTGTCATTGAAAATAGAAGGAGAGATAAAAAGCTTCCAGGACAAACAAAAACTAAAGGAATTTGCAAACACGAAACCAGCCCTACAAGAAATCTTGAAAGGGGTCCTTTAAGCAAAAAGATACAGGGTAACAGATTGGATAAAAAAACAAGACCCATCGATATGCTGTCTGCAAGAGACTCATTTTAGACCCAAAGACCCCCCCAGATTGAAAGTGAGGGGGTGGAAAACAATTTACCATGCTAATGGACACCAAAAGAAAGCTGGGGTGGCAATCCTTATATCAGACAAATTAGATTTTAAACCAAAGACTGTAATAAGAGATGAGGAAGGACACTATATCCTACTTAAAGGGTTTATCCAACAAGAAGATCTAACAATTGTAAATATCTATGCCCCTAACATGGGAGCAGCCAATTATATAAGGCAATTAATAACAAAATCAAAGAAACACATTGACAACAATACAATAATAGTGGGGGACATTAACATCCCCCTAATGGACAGATCATCTAAGCAAAAGATCAACAAGGAAATAAAGACTTTAAATGACACA
>NW_027954926.1:0-213 GCF_054177405.1 Leptonychotes weddellii
GAGAGATTTCAGTCTGTTCTTTAGTGAGCTTTCCAGGCCACACTATCTCCGTTTCTGTCTGTGCTACTATAAACTGCAGTGTCCTGTGTTGTGCGCCCCTCAGCAGCACTACCAGTTCTCACCTCCAGGTCGGGCATGTCTCTGCCCTTTGTGCTTCTAAAACCGCCAGCCACCCCCAGTATGCATGTGCTGCCCTGCTGTTCCAGGTTTCAG
>NW_027954927.1:0-213 GCF_054177405.1 Leptonychotes weddellii
ACCAGGAATCCCCGAGAGGGAAGCACAGTAAGTAACTAAGAAAATTTGTACTTAAAGTAGAAACTTGCCCAGGAGTATAGAGCTATTAAGAAGCAGAGCCAGGAATCAGAGTCAGAAACTGTGCTTCAGAGCTGGTGGCAATCATGCCTTCCTAATGATGATGGTGATAAGGGATGATGGTGGTGATGGTGGTGGTGAGAAGCATCATTACCG
>NW_027954928.1:0-213 GCF_054177405.1 Leptonychotes weddellii
GGACACAGAGGGAGCAAAGGTTCTGCCGTGACTTTATCTGTGGTGATTGTGCAGATCTGTCATGAGAGGATTAATAAACTAAGAACTTGAAAAAAACAGAACTACCATATGATCCAGCAATTCCACTTCTGGGTATTTATCCAAAGAAAATGAAAACACTAACTCGAAAAGATAGAGGCACCCCCATGTGCATTTCAGCATTATGTACAAGAG
>NW_027954929.1:0-213 GCF_054177405.1 Leptonychotes weddellii
ATACCTTGCTTACAGAGTTCCCAGCAGCCTCACCAGGTGAGTCAAGAATGTCACTTCCTGGCAGGTGCAGGAACCTCGGGATATATTGGGGACCCCAGCAAGAGGAATCTGCCCAAATCTACAGGTATTGCAGGCATGTCTGATGGCAAGCCCTTGGCTTGGCTTCTGGCCTGGAGAGACTACTCGAAGTTCAACCTAGAGATTCCTTAGAAA
>NW_027954930.1:0-213 GCF_054177405.1 Leptonychotes weddellii
GGGCACAGTGGTCTCCCTGGGGGGGGGCGGGGGGCGGCGGGGGGCGCCTGGAGCCAGCCAGCCAGATGCTGATAGTTTACAGCTGTCCTCACAGCGCAGGGGGCAGAATCAAAGGCTGTCCCAGCCACCGGAGAGGGGCATCTCCATCTGTGCCCGTGTCCCTGTGATGCCACCGGCTGTCCTCGATGGGAGCCACCAAGGGAAGAGAAACCT
>NW_027954931.1:0-213 GCF_054177405.1 Leptonychotes weddellii
TTTTAATCCAGTCGGATAGCCTGTGTCTTTTGATTGGGGCATTTAGCCCATTTACATTCGGGGTAACTATTGAAAGATAGGAATTTAGTGCCATTGTATTGCCTGTAAGGTGACTGTTACCGTATATTGTCTGTGTTCCTTTCTGGTCTATTTGCTTTTAGGGTCTCTCTTTGCTTAGAGGACTGGAATGGGGTACTTTTATATCAGACTGAT
>NW_027954932.1:0-213 GCF_054177405.1 Leptonychotes weddellii
CCGTGCACTCTGTGAAAACCCAGGCTTTGGAATTCACACAACTTTACTTCTGCCACATTATAACAGGCAAAACAACTCACAAAACAAATTAAGGGGATGGTAAGATAAACTCCACTTCTTTTTTTTTTTTTTATTCTTATGTTAATCCCCATACATTACATCATTAGTTCTAGATGAAGTGTTCCATGATTCATTGTTCTTGCACAACACCCA
>NW_027954933.1:0-213 GCF_054177405.1 Leptonychotes weddellii
CCCCACCTTTTTCTGTCTTCTCTGGTTTTAGTTCAGCATTCTATATCATTCTGTTTTCTTTCTTGAATTTGCATATTAACATGCTTGTTTTGTGAAATATTTTTGGCTGCCTTAGAGTTTGAAATATACATTTATGATGAGTCTAGGTCCACATGCAAATGACATTACACCATCTCATGAATACTGCAGGAGTCTTTTTCTTTTAATACAGTT
>NW_027954934.1:0-213 GCF_054177405.1 Leptonychotes weddellii
TGAAATTAACAACGTTTTAAGTGGCAATTCTATCCCAATAAAACTGGAAAAAAAATTAAAAATAAACAAAACCTATTCTTACAGCTTATGGTGTATAAGGCTAGAGAAGAGGGGCTTGGGAGCTCTACAGAGATAAAGAGATCTAAGCTCTGCTTTGCTTCCTGTTAGCTGTGTGACCCAGTACTGCCAGTCAGAAAATTAGTCAAACTGCTT
>NW_027954935.1:0-213 GCF_054177405.1 Leptonychotes weddellii
CAACCTGGCTGGGGGTAAAGGAGAGAGGAGGCTTTCACCTTTAATTTTGTATATTTCTGTATGTTTTACATTTCCTAATCTTAGATTACTTTTTAAAATTGAAGTAAAATTCACATCAGATAAAATTAACCATTTTAAAGTATATAATTCAGTGGCATTTAATACATTTATAATGTTGTACAACCATGACCTCTATCTAGTTACAGAACATTT
>NW_027954936.1:0-1616 GCF_054177405.1 Leptonychotes weddellii
GGCCTTGGAGCTAAGAGTCCTGACCCCCAGCCTACTGCTCTCTATAGACCAGAAGCACGTATCAGCTGTGCCCCTCTGTCCCTCAGCTATCTCCTCTTTGTGTCCTTCCCATGAGTCCTGCCTGGTGTCCAGGTCTCTGGGCCCCCAAAGTGTCTTCCTGGTTCCTCACCAGCAGGTGAGCTCAGTACTCTCTTGACAAGCTCTTCACTCTTTGGTTGTGCTTGCCCCAGCTGACCTCCTGGGTACTCTGTACCCACTCCTGACAGCCCCCCATGTTCCTACTTGGATTTTTCTTTTTTTAAAAAGATTTATTTATGAGGGGCGGAGCAAGATGGCGGAGGAGTAGGAGACCTGGATTTCGTCTCCTCTCAGGAATTCAGCTGGATACGGATCAAACCATTCTGAACACCTACAAACTCAACAGAGGATTGAAGAAAAGAATAGCAACAACTCTCTGAACAGAAAAGCGACCACTTTCTGGAAGGTAGGATGTGCGGAGAAGTGAATCCGAGGTGATATTCGGGAGGATAGACGGCGGGGGAGGGGCCTCCGTCAGCCATTCTGGCAAGTGATAGAACTGCGGAGCACAAAATCAGAACTTTTAGAAGTCTGCTCCACTGAGGGACGTCACTCCGGTGGCTAAGCGGGGGGTGGAACCCTCCGGGACAGTGTGGTCTCAGGACCCTCGGGGTCACAGAAAGACCGGGGGTGCCTGAGTGTGGCAGAGCTCCGAGGTATCGGAGCGGGAAGCCGGCTGCAGAGACAGAGCCCAGCTGCAGGCTCTCAGCCCGGGGTAGCCATAAACTGTGATCCGCGGCACAGTCGGGACACTGCTCCTCCAGCAGGGACACAACAAGCGGCAGATCCGGGGAGACTCACCTTCCTCTCCTGGGAGGAGTGGCGCGGGAGCACACCACAGGGATCTGCTCCACACAGGATCGGGTGCCGGAGATAGAAATGCGCGGTCACAGGCCGGGTGAGCATGGAGTGCGGCCAGAGACCGGGGAGCCAAGAGTGACTGACTGCTTTTCTCTGGGGGCTCACTGAGGAGCGGGACCCCAAGTTCTCGGCTCCTCTGGGGCAGAGATTGGGAGGCCGCCATTTTCACTCTGCCTCCAAAGCTCTATGGAAAGCTCACAGGGAACAAAAGCTCCGGAGAGCAACCCGAGCAGATTACTTAGCCCGGACTAGGCAAGGGCGGGACAATTCTGCCTCCGGCAAAGACATTTGGAAACCACGGCAACAGGCCCCTCCCCCAGAAGATCAGCGAGAACAGCCAGCCAAGACCAAGTTTACCGATCAATGAAAACAGCAGAATTCCAGCGCTAGGGGAATACTACACATAGAATTCATAGCTTTTTTACCATGATTCTTTAGTCGTTCAAAGTTAATTATTTTTTTAACTGTCTTTTTTTCTTTTTTCTTTTTTTGAATTTTTCTTTTTCCCTTTTTCAACCAACATATTATCAATCCCCTTTTTAAAAAACATTTTTATTTTTCATTTTTAGAGTCATATTCTATCCCTTCATAGTAGTTACCCATATTTTTGGCATATATATAAAAGTTGTTCTCTCTTTAAAATTTTGAGATAGTTTCTTCTAACAGATCAAAATATA
>NW_027954937.1:0-12465 GCF_054177405.1 Leptonychotes weddellii
TGTGTGTGTGTGTGTGTATTTAGAAACTTCAATCTGTTCCAATGTTTTGTTTTCCTAAATATGCCTCTATTACCATATCTTAAATATAATAATATGGAGTAAATCCAGATATCAATAGTGTAAGTCTTTAGTCTTGTTGTTCTTATCTTTCTGAAATAATTTAGGTTTCTTGTTTTCCTTTCTGTAATTTTTTCTTTTTCCTGAGTGTTTTCAAAGAGCCTCATTTTCCTATTTTTGGTCATTTCTTATTTTTTTGCCCTTTTCTATTGTTATTATTCTTGCAATTATCATAATTCCTCTTCTTCTCGCCTTATATATTGCATTTGTTTTCTGTTCCTCTGTAAAAAATCACTACAAACCTAGTGGCTTAAACCCACTCACATGGTCTTACACTCGTATAGTCAAAAGCCCAGATGAGCTTTACTGATTCCTCTGCTCTTGGTCTCACAAGGCTAGAATCGGGTGCTATCTTCTTCTCTGAGGGAGAAATCTGTTTCTAAGCTAATTCATGGCATTGGCACAATTATGTCTCTTGCGGCCAAAGGGCTGAGGTCTTCATTTCTTTGCTGTGTGACCCCTAGTAGCCTCTCTCAGCTCTTTAATGCCACCTGCATTGCTGACATGGTCCCTCCATCCTCACACCAGCAGCAGTGAGCCATGTCCTTCTGGTGCTTCAAATCTCTGACTTCTCCTTCTATCACATCTCTTCTTCCTCCAGAAAGTTCTCCACTTTTAGGGACTCAGATGCAAAAGAGCACATGTACAATTTCATATATGAAACATTAGAAAACCCCAAACTACAGCTCTACTGATCAGATAAGTGTTTTCCTGAACACAGGTAGAAGTTAGGATTGATTGGACAGGGTTATGGAGGAACATTTTGGGATGATAGAATTATGTTAATGGTTAAAAGGTGTATATATTTGATAAAACTACTGACTCAAAATTGTTCAATTTATATTATGCAACATATATCTCAGTAAGTTGATTTCACAAAAATACAGTTCTCTGTTTTTCAGATGAAGAATGTTAAGTTCAATCATTTGTTTCAGGATATGTTGTCATAATATACTAGAAAGAAAAGGTAGCTGACCATTATGTTCTAACTTTGTTCAATCCAGATATAAGTTACAAATCTTTTGGAAGAAATGGTATCAACAGAACAGATTTATTTTTTTTTCAGATTATAAAACTGAGAAATGTTCAGAAAAGAAAAGATTTAATGTCCTTGAGAGCCTCAGGCTGAGTTCCAGCAGAGAGAAAAGACATAAGAGGATCATTCCAGAAATTTGAAGTTCTGAGAGTCACAAATGTCTAGATTAGATTATGCATTTGCTGTGCCTTTCTATCTAAAATTAATTATTTGGACTGTGCATTTGAAATATCTCTTCCTCAATTTTAATAACTTCTATGCCAAGAAATGCATAACATGTTAAAACAAGAATACTCTCTAAGAGGGTCAATTTCAAATCTATTTTGTATGTACTACAACACATTTTCTATTTTGTGTTAACGACAGTATTAATGATTATCATGGCAAATAGCAACCCTGCCCAAATTAAAATGTCATGTTTTAAGAAATAATTGTCTTAAGGAAGTTCCCTTGACTTGATGCTTATAATGTTTAGACAGCCTCTAAAAAGCTATTTTTTTCAATTATTAATTTGAATGTTAAAATTTATGATACATGACATATAACATACAGTTTACTACTTTAACAATTTTTAAGTGTATAATTCAGTGACATTAAGTACATTCACCTTATTGTGCAACCATCACCACTCTCCATCTTCAAGTCTTTTTTATCTTCCCAACTGATACTTCATATCCATTAAACAGTAACTCACCATTCTCCCCAGTCCCTGACCTCCACCATTGTCCTTGAATCATCTCTGTGAATTTAGCTGTTCTAGGCATTTTTTAAAGTAGAATCATACAATATTTGTCCTTTTTCACTGGCTTATTTCACTTAGTATAATGTTTTCAAGTCTCATTCATGTTGTAGTGTGTGTCAGAATTTCTTTCCCTTTCTAGGCTGAATAATTTTCCATTGTAAGTATGTACCACATTTTGTTTGTCCATTCATCTATCAATAGACTCTTGGGCTGCTTCAACATTTTGGTTATTGTGAAAAAGGGTTCTGTGAAGATTAGTATATAAATATCAGCTCAATCCCTGCTTTCAATTATTTTAGGTATATACCCAGAAGTAGAATTACTGTATTACTTAGAAATTCTGTGTTTAATTTTTTGAAGAATGAGCATACCATTTTTCACAGTAGCTGCATCATTTGTCATTCCCACCAGCAAAGCACAAGGGTACAAGAGTTCCAATTTCTGTACATCCTCATCAAAGTTGTTATTTTCTGGGGTTTTGTTTGTTTGTTTTGCAGGGCTGGGGTTATATGTTTTTTTATACCAGTCATACTCGTGGGCATGAACTGTTATCTCATTGTGGTTTTGATTTGCATTTCACCAATGATTAGTGATGTTGAGCATCTTTTCATTACTTGTTAACCATTTGTGTATCTTCTTTGAGTAAATGTCCATTCAAGCCCTTTGCCTGTTTTAAAATCAGGTTGTTTTTTGTTGTTGTTAAGCTGAAGAAGTTTTTACCATATTCTGGATATTAATCACTCATATATGGTCTGCAAATATTTTCTTGCATCCCTTGAGTTGCCTTTCCACGCTGTAGCTCGTGTCCTTTAATGCACAAAGGTTTTTTATTCTGATGAATTCCTATTTATGTTTTTTTCTTCTGTTGCCTGTACGTCTGGTGTCATATCTGAGAAATTCTAAAGTTTTTTTAAAATCAAACTGAAAAACCTATATATATATTTTTATAAAGCATTGTGGAAAACATTTTAATTTCACTTGCACAAATGTAAAACTTAGGAGTTGAGTCTGAGTCCTTTCCTCAACAGTCAGGGACAAGTAAAAACGTGTTGTCTGCTTTTAAGTCTATCCTAAACTGAGATGTAGGCATTAAAATCAATTGGTAATGCCTGGTTAAAAGGTGATTATCACGATAGTATAGAATGTGGGGCGGGTGTGTGTGTGTGTGTTGTTTTAAATTATTATCAAAATGTAGAGAGAAAAAATTTTTTAAAATCTTAATAAAGAATTGGCAACTCCAGGAATATATTTGTTCATGTTCATGTTTAAATATCTTATTCTAGTTGATTAATTATATGCAAAAGAATTCCTTAAGACAAAGTTTGTTGACATACCTGAACACTGATGGAGTTGTCAAAAGCATATTTAGCAAAAGGCTGTGAATATATTCACTATAGTCTCTTTCAGACAAGACTATTCTGTGTTCAGAGAATGAGAGTAGTGTTGTAAACATGTTCCTTACCTTTTAAATATGCTATGGAGCAGTAATGGTGGCTTAGCATATTCGACATTGTGTTAATCATTTAACAAATGTATAGCAGAATCACACATTCCTCGTAAAAGACTTTTTAATTTTTCTCATCATAGTATCTGTAACTTCCTTAAAAATCGTTAAATGTTACTAAATTGAGATATGGAAGCAACCTAAATTTCCATTAATAGATGAATTGATAAAGGAGAGGTGGTATATATATATATATATATATATGTATATAATGGAATATTGCTTAGCCATAAAGAATAAAATCTTGCCATTTCCAACAACATAGATGGGCCTAGAGAATATAATGCCAAGTGAATTAAATCAGTAAGAGAAAGGCAAATACCATACAATTTCATCCATATGTGGAATTTAAAAAATAAAACAAGTGAATAAACAACCAAAAGAGATAAACAATAAAAAAACTAGAGTTTTTTCTTTTCTTTCTTTCTTTCTTTCTTTCTTTCTTTTCTTTCTTTCTTTCTTTCTTCCTTCCTTCCTTCCTTCCTTCCTTCCTTTCTCTCTCTCCCTCTTTTCTCTTCTCCTCTTCTCTTCTTTTCTTTTCTTTCTTCTAAGTAAAAAAAGAGACTCTTAAATACAGAGAACAAACTCATGGTTACTGGGGCGGGGAGGGGAGGCGGGAAGGAATGGTTCAACTAGATAAAAGGGATTAAGAGTACACTCATCTTGCACATTCTGCATGGAGCACTGGGTGTTATGCCCAAACAATGAATCATGGAACACTACATCTAAAACTAATGATGTAATGTAGGGGATTAACATAAGAATAAAAAAAAAAAAAGAAAATCATAAGAAAGAGAAAAAAAAAAAGGAGTACACTCATCTTGATGAGAACTGAGAATCGTATAAAATAATTGAATCATTTTAAAAATGTTATTAAATCAGCATTAAAAATAAGCATCAGGGCTTTAATTTATTATATGATATACTATGTGTATATATAATATTTAAATAAATTCATGTAGCTACTTTATTAAGTTTAAAAAAACAATAACTTGGGGCGCCTGGGTGGCTCAGTTGGGTAAGCGTCTGCCTTCAGCTCAGGTCATGCCTGAGGATCCTGGAATTGAGCCCCTCATCGGGCTCCCTGCTCGATGGGGACTCTGCTTCTCCCTCTTCCTTTGCAGCTCCTCCTGCTTGTACTCTCTCTCTCTGTCAAATAAATAAATAAATAAATAAATAAATAAATAAATAAATAAATAAAAAATCTTTAAAAATATATAAAATTAAAAAACATGAACTTAGAGTGTTAAATTTAAAAGTTAGTATAGAACTTAATGGAGGATTCTGTGCAAATAGAATTATAGCCTCAACTTTTAGCGCCTTCAAAAGCAATGTCCTAATATAGGTATATCATATCAGCATGATTGAAATCATGTATTTTGGTGTAAGCATAACTCACATTTATGGTATATATGTACTACCTAATAAAGATATTAATATTCTAAGTCTGATTATTTAAAATACTGGATATACAGTCTATAAATGACCAGTGAATAGTCATTGTCATTTTCTAAGTGTGTATTTTTCTCTCAATTGGTTATTCAATTTTTATCTCATTATCATCCATCTGTTAAATTAGACTTACTTATAATTAATGTCATCTTCAATCAAACCTACACTTAAGTAGAACGATGTATAAAAAAACAGAAGTTCTTTTTTAAATACATGGAAAATACTTCAAGTTAAAATTTGAAGCAGTATGCAAAACATCATTCCTGTTGGTAGGTTGCATAAAAATTATATAAAATGAATCAGAGTGGCTTAAATGCTCTCCATTTTTAACAGGCCAGACACCAATGCAGAGTGAGAACTCTACAATCACTATGTTAATGCTGACTTGCAGCTCATAGCTCTGTTTGGGACAACTCAAAACTCTGTGACTGTGTTCATATTAGGGAGAGAATCCAAAAACATACTGGTTAGATTCTTCTGAAGTCTTACACATGAGAGTGAGAATATGGTTTTCCTGCTCCTAGCTTTCTGATTTCTGGGATTTACTTTCTACTAACAAGTTCCAGTTTACCTGTTAGGAATATGTGGATGTATAACCACATTATTTATTATTTATCTTCTTCCTCTCTACCAACCACCTTGTCACTCTGAGACAATGAAAATAATGTTAATAAAGGAAAGAACTAGGTTAATGACAAATTTTTTCTGAGCTCTTAATATGCAAGAGGCATCATGTTAAACAATTTACCTCCATCATTGCATTTTGACTTGAGAAAACTGTGGCTTAGAGTGAATACACATTAGAGCCATATCTAAATTCAGGAGCTAAATAAACCTGATTTTGTTACTCCATTATAAAAAAATGTAATGAAAATCAACCAATTAGTATAGAAAAGTTTATGGTTAAAATCATGTCTTCAAAACCATCCTTCCCAACTCTAGTGTTCCTATCCTGGGCAATGTTCCAACAGTTTTTCTGTTTTTGTTTCTTTTCATGATTTTTTTCCTACAATTATAAAAATAGTATTTTACCTCAATTTCTTAATTCATTAACTCGGGAAATACTTATTGACTGCATCTTAAAAAAAATAACAATCCGGCTTATTTTTCCCCCTCCCTTCCTGTGCTCTTATTTTCTCAATATTTGACAGTTATATTATTATTTTATTGGTACTGATTGCTTACATAATTTTAAATATTATCTTGCATTTTTATTTCTTGTTTCACCTACATTTTACAGTATTTATTGACTCCCTGTTTTTGAATATAAGAATTATAGTGCCTCTGAAATTCTTTCTCTTTTCCTTCCCCTTTCCATGTACTATTTATATTCATTTTAATTTTACATTGTCAAGGTAATTAAGATTATATTACATCCTTAATCACATCTAAATCTTTGTCTACACCTTGACTCTGAAAATTGAGAATCTTATGAGAA
Organism: Leptonychotes weddellii; assembly: GCF_054177405.1. Classification (NCBI taxonomy): domain Eukaryota; kingdom Metazoa; phylum Chordata; class Mammalia; order Carnivora; family Phocidae; genus Leptonychotes; species Leptonychotes weddellii. The sequence continues at coordinate 6,290 of NW_027954937.1, forward strand.
TATTTTTATAATCATTTTGATGAGGCAACACTTGTCCATCTCTAGTATGCTAAAGTTCAATTTCATTCTAACATAACTCTCCCTGAGTAGTGCAGTTAATCCACAGACAGACCTTCAATTTACTGCATCCCTCATCTCTCACTTCAAACTGCATATACCTGCTGATTTAGAACCTCTATCCTCTCCTGGGTTCTCACCAACAGTTACGTGCTTCCACGTAAAATTCTTCTTTATATTTTATCCAAATGCCTCATGCTGCTACTTTATTCCAATTCTTCCTTTTAACCTCTCTATTGCAAATTCAAAAGCTAATCCTTGACCATGCAATGCTTTTCAGCAGGGATCCACAAGGACAAGTCAAACGGCTTCATGCTACATGAACACTGTCTGTAGGTAGATATAATGTTGAATTTGGCACAAATAATCCTCTCTATTTTCTTACTTTTTTCCACATAACACATTAAGGAACATCCAAAAGCATCACTAGAAAATTTACAACACTAAGGAACAAATTGCTTCTTTAATGCTGTGAGAATCTATAAGAAATAGAAAGCTAAAGCTAGAAATCCAGGATATTTTCAGTCTGCTGAACACAAAAGACTCAACCAGTCTTCAAGAACCAGACCAATCTAAAAATTTATCTAGAATCACTTGAGTCCAAGCCATGATATGACTGGATGTATTATCTGGTTATATCATTCAATTTTTTAGTATCTCCTAAAAATGGACTTAATTATGTCAAAATAGGGTTGACTAATGTAAAGTACCAGATGTCAACTAAAATCAAAAAATTCTATGGAGCTTGGATAGAACACATACTACGGGACAAAAGCACATAATGTAACAACACATTTTAAAATATATATAATTTGATTGTTTCCATTTAAATCTAGCAGCATATGTTTATGAGCCAAGTAGAAAATATAGACAGAAAGAAAGTCAGAATATTTAGAACCAATAAGAGAGGTTTTTTTGTTCCTATTTCTTTTGTTGTTTTTCAAACACCCATTGACAGGCCCTGGGGAAAATCTTGCATTGTGAAATTTTGCAAAGAATTCCACTTCTAGGAGGCAACCTACCTACATCAGGACTAATCTTTAAGAACAGCTTGCATTTTATAGTCCAAGGGTGGCAAAACTACTTTAATAAAGCTCACCCCTGCTGTTCTTGCTGATGGTACCTCCTGCAGTGCATTAAGCCTTCGCTATATGCCAAATGGCTGTGGTTTTAATCCACAATCATTAAAATACTGAATCATTAAATCCTGGAGGCACAGAGTTTATAACTAAGGAGCACTACAGAAGAATAGCGGCGTTCCAATAGGGAATCCAGATATCTCAAAGATCACCATATAATTACGTCTAACTGGTCAGCCTGTGGACAAAAATAAAACCCTTTTTTTCCCCTATCAATGACTATTTAAAAAACAGATTTTTCTAAATTGAGTTTTAAATTGTTTATTAATAAACATTTGTGGTAAGTACTTAAATAAGCATGAAATTTCCAGATTTGTCCTATAGCAAACTGCCAGAAATTTATAAACAAGCCAGTAGAAACTCTAATTTTCCCCATTAAAAAGTCAAGCTAAGGATAATGTGAGCTGACCAAAGTGGACAGAGAGTTCACATTTCATCGTCATCCCACTGTTTCAAATTTAATCATTCTCACCACAGGATTTTTTCTTATGAATTTATTATCTGTCACAAGTGACACTTTCCCTATTTTCACAGCCTTAAAACTGGAGACCAAGAAACACCATCGGTTTAAACACATACATGCATTCGAATGCCCCATTCTATAATTAGACAGTTGTTGCACTTCAATATGAGAAAAATACATCAATCATCTAACATTTAAGATGGTTTTATATGATCATGAATGGCATGTAATTCTGTGCCCTTTGATGGCTCCAAATATAAATAGCAATGCATCTTTACTTGATTCAATATTTACAGTTTTTTAGAACATAAGGCTCTTGAGAGCAAAATACAGTTCTTTAGTAATTTTAACCAACAAATGACAAATTCACAACTTATTGGCTATTTAGAATCGTTCCTAGTACTTCTATTTTCAGAGGTATAGACAGGCAATACTGCGGTATAGTGTGTGCTTTTATTTACCTAGAATATGATTTCTTTTAGTGCAAAGCTAATTTACGTGAATTCCCCATCCTGGGATCCTATGCTAATCAGAGATCAAAAAACAGCTTGCATTATTCTGTCACCAACTGCTCAAGGTGCTCTTAGCTTTCACTATAACTCTGTGTTGAGGGAGGTGTGGGGGGAGCAAATATAGAAAAATCAAGCCAAAATACCAAAAATAAAACAAACTTTATACCTTTCTTATGCCTTATATTTTATTTATTTTTTTATTAAAAATAAAAGTGTGGGGCGCCGGGGTGGCTCAGTCGGTTAGGCATCTGCCCTCGGCTCAGGTCATGACCTCAGGGTCCTGGGATTGAGTCCCGTGGGCTCCCCGCTCAGTAGGAGCCTCCTTCTCCCTCTCCTTACTGCTCCCCTGCTTGTACTCTCTCTCTCTCTGTCAAATAAATAAGTAAAATCTTAAAAAAAAAAATAAAGGTATAAACTCAGATATTGCCTATAAATCTTGAGTGATTATATTCTATCAGGTATGAGGAAGCACTGCATTTCCATAGTCATTTTTCATTGCTCAAACATCCAATTTTACGTATTATGAGAGGGAAACACAGTTGAGAAGTATTATATATGTAGAAGACGTAGTATTACACAAATAATTTGTTTTGCTGAAATATGTGTATCATCATCTTGTGCTTTCTTTTTTCTTTTCTTAGCAATATAATTTGAAGTGAGGTATTATTTACCTACTATTGATTTTATAAAATCAAAGACAATTTGATATTTAATGAGAAGATACATGATAATACAGAAACAGATTTCATTAAGTTTAAGTGGATTTCTATCTGGAACAGAGGTGGCAGTCTGCATCATGGTAGATTTCATTTATGGTATCAAATTGTACTTATGGAACATGGGTCTTAGCAGTCATGTTTTGGTTCTATTACTGAATTTTTAAGAAAAATGTGACAAATCGCAGACATAAAGAAATTTATATTTTAATTAATAATTTTTAAAAGGACAACTCTCATTATTTTTTAAAGGCAAAGCAGTATAAAGTCAAAATTAATAAATTAGGTCAACGTAAACACCACGATTCTTGAGCCAGATTGCATGGGTTTTAATCTAACTATACTATATAATAGCTATGTGACCCTGGACCAACTCCCTACTTGCTTTGTGACTTGCCTATAAAATGGGGATAAAATAGTATCCACTTTGTGGGTTATTATATGAATTGAATTAAACAATATATAGTGATTAGTTCTTGGTGTAAGTTAGTATTATGAGGGCACCTGGGTGGCTCAGTCGGTTAGGCGTCTGCCTTCGGCTCAGGTCATCATCCCGGAGTCCTGGGATCGAATCCTGCATCAGGCTCCCTGCTCAGTGGGGAGTCTGTTTCTCCCTTTGCCCTTTACCCTGCTCATGCTCTCTCTCTCTCAAATAATAAAAATAAATAAAATCTTTAAAAAAAGTTAATGAGTATTCCTTCTTATTATTATTTACTTAAATAAAAATAACAATATTTTCCCATATTACTATATAAAATGATCCCCCATTTTAGTGTTCAGCAGACTGATTATGAATCTAGCTGCAGATAACAAATATGAAAGTCTTCATTCAAATAATTAGCACTCCCTGTTATTGAATACTTAGCCTGATCCAAATGTTTGGACACCTGTGTGGCCCTTGCAGTCCTTTAATTTTATTACGTGATGCTATGGAGAGAAACTTCTACCCAGATCAATATTCTAACATGTCAAGAGGCAGAATTCTAAAGTTTTTTCAGAAGATGAGAAGTTTCAAATCTCAGTCCTTCTCCCCTGCATACGTGTTGATTTACAGATGCCTCTCCTTGTCAGTGACTATTGAGTCTTTGTCACATCCAATGTGGGTTTTTGCACTATCTCTCTCTAGTCTTTGCCTGAACCCTAAGTGTTCTCTGTACTGTAGCAAATTGAGAAAAGACATTTATCGTTGGAGTTGTTGGCTCACTTTTCATTCCCATACTCAGCTCACAGAAGGCTTCCTGTTGTACACCCCACATTATAGTTTATGTGCTCTTGATAATTTTTATTTGTATATTTTGTACTTTATAACATAGTATATGTTTTATTTCAAAAAGAGACATTTTGATGTATGAGAAATTGGTAATATTTCTAAGTATCAGTCTTTAGGATTGACGAAAGCTATAAAAAAGATGACCTTATGTAAAACTGTCTACTGTCCAAGTGCATTACCCCAAAGAGAAGTCTTAAGGAACAATAATAAATTTTCTTTTAATAATCACAAAAAGAATAATTATAATAACAAATAACTTCATGATAGGTATATTCTTGATAAATAAAAGAGTTTATACTCTAGAAATTATAATTTTGTAATTGAATTGAAATAATCTTCATTTGGTTCAAAACAATGTTAAATGGAATCACATGAAAATTAAATACCCCCTTAAGAAAATTAAATACCTTAAGAAAATTAAATACCCCCTCATCCCCGCCAGTAATTCTTGCTTTGTTTTGTTTTGCTCTTCTTTTTTGGTTCACTGAAGAAGCAAGGGGTCACAGTGTACGTTTGAGACTCTGTTCTGTATTTGTCTGGGATGCAAAGTTTGAGTACTATTGATTTAGGGATGAAAATTTCATCAGGAGCCAATTGCATAGAGAATACAGCAAACCAGACTGTATTGAAGTTTAACCTTAAAATGACAAATCCCGGTGGCATCAAAATTTCTCTGCTCTTCCCATTCTTGTTTTCCTTTCAGTATGCCTCGGCATAAGGTAAAAGAAAACTTTACTCCTCTCAAATTCAAGGTTCATTTAGGCATAAGGGTAACAAACACCTTTGTGACACCTAACTTATTTCTTTGATAATTTGTCCAACTATTTTCTTGTGGAATAATAATAAGGTAGAGTAAAAAAAATAAAGGGCCTGTAATTATGGGGGCATAAAAACATGCTGAGACTTTAGTTTAGCTTTAAGAGCCCAAATTTCATTAGCCACAATATCAATAGTCAGACTTCACACATAGTCTGCATCTATATGTTTGGTCTTTAATTCTTAGTATTTATTTATCACTTTTCTGCATAATGGAGAAACTGAAGACAATCATTAACTATGCGAGTAAGTCTATAACAAGAATATGAGAACTCAGTACTATAAGCAACAGTAGGAAAGGCAAGAAAGTTAATGATGTGAATGGGATACATTTTAGGTAGGGCTTATTTTAACTAGAATGCAGCTGTTCAAATGTTTTATAACCCATGGTACATAAGCTTGAGAATAAAAATAGATGGAGATAGAAGATATTGAGTTAGCTGGTTATTTTATGAAAATACGAATCGAGGAGGGTACTTAAAGAGAAAATAGTCAATCACAAAATTGTGTTGCAGGGGAAAAAAAAATCACAATTCATATATTAGTGGCTCAGCAGGTGGGATCCACATCAGAATATGTGAGTTGGAATCCTTGTTCTGCCACCTAGTAGCTGGATCCTTCTGGGAAAATTATTTCACACCTCTGTGCTGCATTTTTCTCATTTATACAATGCGGATGATAATAATAATAGTACTTTTTTCCTAGGGCCCTTTGAAGATCAAATGAACTAAGATCTGTAAAGTGTTAAAATATCTGATCCTTGTGGGCACTCAGTTATTGATTGTTACTAATGCGTGAAGAAAAAAACTGAAGAACTTGCTAATGAGAAAAAGAATGAATATGTAAGGCATAGGAAAAACTTAAGTGACAACATGATCAGAGCATATAGCCTTGTTTTTGCTTCATTTAAAAATCACCTTTAAAATAATAGATGACAACCATTAAAAAAGTCACATATGCTATATTCAAAGTTAGATTTTTGTCAATCAAGAAGATTATTTAGGGTGCCTGGGTGGCTCAGTTGGTTAAGCGACTGCCTTCAGCTCAGGTCATGATCCCAGGGTCCTGGGATTGAGTCCCGCATCGGGCTCCCTGCTCTGCGGGGAGCCTGCTTCTCCCTCTCCCACTCCCCCTGCTTGTGTTCCCTCTCTCGCTGTGTCTCTCTCTGTCAAATAAATAAATAAAATCTTTAAAAAAAAAAAA
>NW_027954938.1:0-1211 GCF_054177405.1 Leptonychotes weddellii
GGCTATTCGGGGTCTTTTCTGGCTCGATACAAATTTTAGGATTATTTGTTCCAACTCTGAAAAAAGTTGATGGTATTTTGATAGGGATTGCTTTAAATGTGTAGATTGCTCTAGGTAGCATAGACATCTTCACAATATTTGTTCTTCCAATCCATGAGCATGGAACATTTTTCCATTTCTTTGTGTCATTCTCAATGTCTTTCTTGAGTATTTCTATAGTTTTCTGAGTACAGATTCTTTGCCTTTTTGGTTAGATTCATTCGTAGGTATCTTATGGTTTTGTGTACAATTGTAAATGGGATAGAGTCCTTAATTTTATTCTATCTTGTTGTTGGTGTATAGAAATGCAACTGATTTCTGTGCATTGATTTTATATCCTGCCACTTTACTCAATTCCTGTATGACTTCTAGCAGTTTTGGGGTGGAGTCTTTTGGGTTTTTACATAAAGTATCTTATCATCTTCTTCTGCCCATTTTTAATTGGATTGTTTGGTTTTTGAGTGTTGTTTGATAAGTTCTTTATAGATTTTGTATACTAACCCTTTATCAGATACAGCATTTGCAAATATCTTCTCCCATTCCAAATGTTTCCTTTTAGTTTTGTTGCTTGTTTCCTTTGTTGTGCAGAAGCCTTTTATCTTGATGAAGTCCTAATAGTTCATGTTTGCTTTGGTTTCCCTTGCTTCCAGAGACATGTCTAGTAAGAAGTTACTATGGTCAATGGGGTGCCTATGGTGACTCAGTTAGTTAAGCGTCTGCCTTCGGCTCGGGTCATGATCCCGGGGTCCTGGGATCCAGCCCCAAGTTGGCCTCCCTGCTCCATGGGAAGCCTGCATCTCCCTCTCCCTGCTGCTCCCCCTGCTTGTGCACACGCGCTCTCTCTCTCTCTCTAATAGATAAGTAAAATCTTTAAAAAAAAAAAAAAAAGTTGCTGTGGTCAGTGTCATAGAGGTTGATGCCTGCATTCTCCTCTAGGATTTTGATGGTTTCCTGTCTCACATTTAGGTCTTTCAGCCATTTTGAATTTATTTTTTGTGTGTGGTGTAAGAAAGTGGTTCAGTTTCCTGAAGGGGTACGTGCACCCCAATGTTTATAGCAGCAATGTCCATAAGAGCCAAACTGTGGAGAGAGCCAAGATGTCCATTAACAGATGAATGGATAAAGTTGTGGTATATATGTACAATGGAATATTATGCAGCCATCAAAAAAAA
>NW_027954939.1:0-213 GCF_054177405.1 Leptonychotes weddellii
GGGTTAATTTTCCTTTTTTTTTTTCCTTTTCTTTTCTTTCCTTTCCTTTTTTTGAGGTGATGAAAACATTCTAAAATTGACTGTTGTGTTGTACTTGTCTGTGAATATACAAAAAACCACAATTGTGCCCTTTAAATGATTGAATTATATGGTATATGAATTACATTTCAATAAAGACATTTAAAAAAGTAAACTGAAGGTAACAGTAGCACA
>NW_027954940.1:0-213 GCF_054177405.1 Leptonychotes weddellii
TATCCCAAAGAAATAAAAAAAAACGCTATTTATGATGGCAATAAGATGTTATTAGCTATGAGGCCTACCAATAAAGGAAATAAATTACGGCATCTACATGTAATGTAGATGTAATGTACATGCTAACTTAGCATGTAATTTATGTTTACATGTTGAAATACTATATAGCAGCCACTAAAAATGATAAATATGAAGACAGCGTAGCAACGTGGG
>NW_027954941.1:0-213 GCF_054177405.1 Leptonychotes weddellii
CAGTTTGTTTCCTGCGATTAAGAATTCCTCATATCAGTGAGATCATATGATACATGTCTTTCTCTGTTTGACTTATTTCACTCAACATAATACCCTCCAGTTCCATCCACGTCGTTGCAAATGGCAAGATCTCATTCCTTTTGATGGCTGCATAATATTCCATTGTATATATATACCACATCTTCTTTATCCATTCATCTGTCGATGGACATC
>NW_027954942.1:0-213 GCF_054177405.1 Leptonychotes weddellii
CTAGGCCACTGTCTTACACCATACACAAAAATAAATTCAAAATGGATTAGGGATCTAAATGTGAGACCTAAAACCATAAAAATCCTAGAAGAGAGCACAGGCAGTAATTTCTCTGACATGAGCCATAACATCTTTCTAGATAGGTCTCCTGAGGCTGGGGAAACAAAAGCAAAAATAAACTATTGGGACTACATCAAAATAAAAAGCTTCTGC
>NW_027954943.1:0-213 GCF_054177405.1 Leptonychotes weddellii
AAGGCCTTTCTGCAATGGGATACCTGAATTTCCTGTAGTCCTTACTAATGACTGCAGTGCACATATCTTTCATGAACCCCTTCTTATCCACCTTCAAAAATGCTTGATTTCTGACTATATACAACTAGAATAGGAGAAAAATTCATGATGCAAGCTATTACCTTTTCTCCTTCCTGTACCTATAAGCAGACTTGTGATTGCCTGCCTTACTCT
>NW_027954944.1:0-213 GCF_054177405.1 Leptonychotes weddellii
GGGCGCCTGGGTGGCTCAGTCGGTTGAGCGACTGCCTTCGGCTCAGGTCATGATCCCAGGGTCCTGGGATCGAGTCCCACATCGGGCTCCCTGCTCTGCGGGGAGCCTGCTTCTCCCTCTCCCACTCCCCCTGCTTGTGTTCCCTCTCTCGCTGTGTCTCTCTCTGTCAAATAAATAAATAAAATCTTTAAAAAAATAAATAAATAAATAAAT
>NW_027954945.1:0-213 GCF_054177405.1 Leptonychotes weddellii
AATAAAATCTTTAAAAAAAAAAAAAAAAGAAAGAAACTATCCCATGTTTTTTACCTCCTGAATGTTTTCACTTAAATCATCCTTTCAGTTAAAATGAGTCATGGGGCGCCTGGGTGGCTCAGTCATTAAGCATCTGCCTTCGGCTTGGGTCATGGTCCCAGGGTCCTGGGATCGAGCCTCCCTGCTCTGCGGGAAGCCTACTTCTCCCTCTCC
>NW_027954946.1:0-213 GCF_054177405.1 Leptonychotes weddellii
CCACCCCACCCCCAACTCCAGCAACCCTCAGTTTGTTTCCTGAGATTAAGAATTCCTCATATCAGTGAGGTCATATGATACCTGTCTTTCTCTGATTGACTTATTTCAAGAGCCATTATTTCTTAAAGAGCAAAGAAAATGAGAGGTTTCCATCTGCCTGTTCTTAAAATTGTAAGAGTAATCATTTCTATCCTCAGTACCTATAATTAGTCT
>NW_027954947.1:0-213 GCF_054177405.1 Leptonychotes weddellii
GCCAAGGGCACAGCTGAGGTCAGGCCAACCTGGGTTCAAATGCCAACTCTGCCCTTCCCTCACTTAGGGATCCGGGCAAGCCCCTGGCCCTCCCCAGGCTCGGTTTCCTTATCTACCGAGTGGAGACTGCAGTCAGGACCAAAAGAGCTACTAGAAGTAAAGAAACGCGAATAAAGCGCCGGGTTCGTTGCTGGGTAAACAGCAGCTGTTGGA
>NW_027954948.1:0-213 GCF_054177405.1 Leptonychotes weddellii
TTGAGAGTTCCAATGTATAATGAGTAATAATCGAATTAAGCATCACCTCACTCTAAGTTAGGAAACACGACTTTCTTCTTTCTAGTCATGGCACAACTATTCACTTAGCCATCCAATTTTGAAATCTTGGCATAGTCTCTGATTTTTTCTGTTTCCATCTTCCAGCTAGGTCAGTTGTACTGCTGCTTTTCTCTTTATGTCTCTACTATTAAC
>NW_027954949.1:0-1211 GCF_054177405.1 Leptonychotes weddellii
ATTGATGACATGTCTGTAACACCCACTGTCTCCACCTCCACTCTCACTCTAACTCCTCGGGGTACCTCCTGCTCTCCTGCCATCCACTCCTACTCTGTCTTTCCATGATTGGCTTTTGAAAGATGGCCTCTTTTCTGCTAGCTCTCTATTTAGAAGTAAAAGGTAGGGGCACCGGGATGGCTCATTCAGTTGAGCTTCCGACTTGATTTCAGCTCAGGTCATAATCTCAGGGTCATAATCTCAGGATGCTAGGATCAAGCCCCTCAAGGAGCCCCACTCAGCACAGAGTCTGTTTGTCCCCTCTCCGCCCCCCTCTGTTCCTCCTCTCCCCCTACCCTCACACTCCCCCTGCCCCGGCTCATGCATGCACTCTAAAATAAATTTAAAAAAAAAAAAAAAAGGAAAAAGAAGTCCCTCATCCAGGTTTTTTCCTTATTGTATTTGGTCTTGAGCACTCAAGTAAAAAAAGCATCACCTCTTAACTGATCAGCTCATTTGGTCTTCACAGCCTCCTGTCCTCATTGTCAGTCTCTGATCTGCTTCCTTCCCTGCCTCTTCTTTTAAAAATAATTCCCCCCTTCTCTCTACTCTAGCACCCGGCCTTCTATGTACAACTCTAAAAAGAATCTGCCTGATAACGTCTTTGATTGCTCCCACATGTATGATTAAGCTCCGCTTGGACATCTATTTTATTCTTCTAAAATCAGTATTACTTAAAGTGCAAATCCTTAGAAAATCTGCTTCAAAATTACCCAGGATGCTGAATAAACATGCAGGCTCATGGATCCTGCCCAGGACCTACTGAATCAGAGTCTCTGGGGGCACTCCAGGTGATTCTGAAACCCACACAGTGAGGATTGAGAGCTGTTTCCTTTCGAAACGAAAGGAAATCTCCCCACCATATGAATACAAATTAAAACTTCCAATTCCTCACCTTGCCATTCTCTAGTCACCTAAGTATAGGCTTTCAACTTTGTTCTCAGCTTTTTCTTCTTTATCACCCAAGGTGATGAAAAGCAAACACCAAAGTAGTAGCGAGAGCTGTGTGTGATGGCTCAGGCTTTCTCCGCCAGCCCTTCACGTGACCTTGAAATCTAGCTGTGGTTCCCCAAGGCCGGCCTCTGGCCTCTGCACTGGCAGCACCAGCATCCCTTGTTAGAAATGCAAATTACCGGGTGCCTGGGTGGCTCAGTCGGTTAAGCGACTGCCTT
>NW_027954950.1:0-213 GCF_054177405.1 Leptonychotes weddellii
CTACCCCCCACCAACATCACCCCTACCACCATCACCACCATCACCACCATACCTTCACCTCCAAAACCACCTTCACCTTCACCTCCACCATCACCACCACCTCCATCACTACTCTATAATATTACCCTTACCACCACCGTCATCACTGCATCAGCTCTACTTGGCAAGTGCCTTGAGTGTAGGCCCTGACTAGTCTCTCCATCTCTTCTATAA
>NW_027954951.1:0-213 GCF_054177405.1 Leptonychotes weddellii
CACCTAGCTGGGGTGTGCCACTCCAAAAGGAAGAATAGACCAAATGGGCTATGACATTATTTTCCCTCTACCAGGGTCTCCTTCTCACCAAGATTGACAAAGAAAGAGGGGAGTAGGTTCTCAGATCTGTTCTCCCCAGTAGGTAGCTGCTTCCCTGCTTTCTGCTTAAAGTAATCCCCTAACAGTTGGAGCTGATGCCAGAATGCCCACCAT
>NW_027954952.1:0-213 GCF_054177405.1 Leptonychotes weddellii
ATTTTTCTCTCCCCAAATCACCCTTGTTTTCAGAGACAGCAAAGTCAAGACTAATTCATTTGAAAAGCAAGTTTAATTTTAATAAACTTGGCCCAATTATTTACATAAGCTCAGCAAGAATAGTGATTGATCATACAGATCTTTTAAAATCTGCTTTGCTGGAACTTTTTATAAGGAATCTAGGTTGAACTTTTAGTAGTGTCTAAAGGCCAG
>NW_027954953.1:0-213 GCF_054177405.1 Leptonychotes weddellii
GACCAAAACTAGATTACTCAACAGTGCCCTATATTAAATAATGTCTAAAGTCCTAAGTTTTTTTGATATAGTCCAAAACACTAAATAAAACACTCAAAGTGTAGTAAAGTTAGAATAGACTTAAAGTACATAATCAGGCTCTGTAATGATGTCCCCTTAAGACCAGAGTGTGAAATCTTTATAAAGGCACTGAGCTGATCACTAGCACCCCTG
>NW_027954954.1:0-213 GCF_054177405.1 Leptonychotes weddellii
GGAGCTGCAGTGACCACTGGAAAGTGAAGCAGTTTGATGTAATGGGCATACATATCTATCCTACAGCTGAACCAGTTCTCTTGGGTTTGCAGACAGATTTTATCCCAAGTTAGTTACATGCAATTTAAGTAGTCCAATGATAGATTTCTTCTCAGGCCATGAGCCCTCTCACGCTCCAGGGAGCATGTGTGCCCCCCAGTGGGGTGTGGGGGC
>NW_027954955.1:0-213 GCF_054177405.1 Leptonychotes weddellii
GGAGCAAGATGGCAGAGGAGTAGGAGACCTGGATTTCGTCTCCTCTCAGGAATTCAGCTGGATAGGGATCAAACCATTCTGAACACCTACAAACTCAACAGGAGATCGAAGAAAGGAATAGCAACAACTCTCTCATCAGAAAAGCGACCACTTTCTGGAAGGTAGGACGTGCGGAGAAGTGAATCCGAGGCGATATTCGGGAGGATAGACGGC
>NW_027954956.1:0-213 GCF_054177405.1 Leptonychotes weddellii
TTCTGTCCTATCAATTGTAATAGCTCTCTTTTAATTCCAATTTTATTTATTTGAGCATCTTTTATTCTTCCTTATAGTAGCTAAGTTTTGCCAATTTTTGTTCATCATCTTTGAGAACCAGCTTTTGGTTTCGTTGATCCTTTCTCCTTTTTTTAAGATTTTATTTATTTATGAGAGAGAGAGAGCACGAGTGAGAGAGAGCATGAGCAGGGG
>NW_027954957.1:0-213 GCF_054177405.1 Leptonychotes weddellii
TGGTGAAAGCCAACTGATACAATTTCTGGTTGCCAGCCACTCTGGTACTTCTAGACTGTGTATTGGTTCCTGTAAGTCATCTTGCCCTTTGGAATACAGACTTGACATGTGCTTGAGAGAGAGAAGGACTGGCTTCCACAAGGAACAGGGCCAAGGAACAAAACCAGCTTCTGAACCCTGCCTCCCCTTACTATTCCAGGTGAAGGTAAAATT
>NW_027954958.1:0-213 GCF_054177405.1 Leptonychotes weddellii
TAAGAACAGGGAATATAAAATCTATGTTTAATAAATGATAGAGGTAAAAATTAAGAGAGATTGAAGTTGAAAATAAGAGGGAAGAGAGCTCACAGAGAGAAACACACACACACATAAAGAGAAAGGACAAAGACGTGGAGTAAGAGACAGAGACAAGATGAAGCAGACACCCAGAGATGAATCCACAGGAACACGTGCAAGGCTGCGAACTGA
>NW_027954959.1:0-213 GCF_054177405.1 Leptonychotes weddellii
GTGTATGGTGTATGTGTGTGTGTGTGTGTGGTGTGATGTGTGCACATGTGTGGTGGTGTGTATGTGAGTGAGTGTAACATGCGTGGCATGTACATGTGTGATATGTACAATGTGTGTGGTGTGTGTCAGGCATGTGGCATGTATGCTATGTATCACGTGGTGTGTATATAATATGAGTGTGTCCCTGAGGGTGGGCTGGCAGGCACAGGGAAA
>NW_027954960.1:0-1211 GCF_054177405.1 Leptonychotes weddellii
CCTTACAGGCAATACAATGGCACTAAATTAATGTCTTTCAATAGTTACCCTGAATGTAAATGGGCTAAATGCCCCAATCAAAAGACACAGGGTATCAGATTGAATAAAAAAAAGACTCATCAATATGCTGTCTGCAAGAGACTCATTTTAGACCCAAAGACACCTCCAGATTGAAAGTGAAGGGGTGGAAAACTATTTACCATGCTAATGGACACCAAAAGAAAGCTGGGGTGGCAATCCTTATATCAGACAAATTAGATTTTAAACCAAAGACTGTAATAAGAGATGAGGAAGGACACTATATCACACTTAAAGGATCTATCCAACAAGATCTAACAATTGTAAATATCTATACCCCTAACATGGGAGAAGCTAATTATATAAGGCAATTAATAACAAAAGCAAAGAAACACATTGACAACAATACAATAATAGTGGGGGACTTTAACACCCCCCTCACTGAAATGGACAGATCGTCTAAGCAAAAGATCAACAAGGAAATAAAGACTTTAAATGACACACTGGACCAAATGGACTTCACAGACATATTCAGAACATTGCATCCCAAAGCAACGGAATACACATTCTTCTCTAGTGCCCATGGAACATTCTCCAGAATAGATGACATCCTAGGTCACAAATCAGGTCTCAACAGGTACCAAAAGATTGAGATCATTCCTTGCATATTTTCAGACCACAACGCTTTGAAACTAGAACTCAATCACAGGAGGAAAGTCGGAAAGAACTGAAATACATGCAGGCTAAAGAACATCCTACTAAAGAATGAATGGGTCAACCAGGAAATTAAAAAAGAATTAAAAAAAATCATGGAAACCAATGAAAATGAAAACACAACTGTTCAAAATCTTTGGGATGCAGCAAAGGCAGTCCTAAGAGGAAAGTATATAGCAATACAAGCCTTTCTCAAGAAACAAGAAAGGTCTCAAATACACAACCTAACCCTACACCTAAAGGAACTGGAGAAAGAACAGCAAATAAAGCCTAATCCCAGCAGGAGAAGAGAAATAATAAAGATCAGAGCAGAAATCAATGAAATAGAAACCAAAAGAACAGTAGAACAGATCAACGAAACTAGGAGCTGACTCTTTGAAAGAATTAACAAGATTGATAACCCCCTGGCCAGACTTATCAAAAAGAAAAGAGAAAGGACCCAAATAAATAAAATCATGAATGAAAGAGGAGAGATCACA
>NW_027954961.1:0-213 GCF_054177405.1 Leptonychotes weddellii
TCCACCCACCCACCCATCCATCGATCCCTCTATCTCTCTATCCATGGATGCATGCATCCACCCATCCACGAATCCCTCCCTCCCTCCCTCCGTCCACCCACCCACCCATCCATCGATCCCTCTATGTCTCTATCCATGGATACATCCATCCACCCATCCACGAATCCCTCCCTCCCTCCCTCCGTCCACCCACCCACCCATCCATCGATCCCT
>NW_027954962.1:0-213 GCF_054177405.1 Leptonychotes weddellii
AAAAAAGAAAAAAAAATCCTGCCACAAATATATGTATACTTTGTTCCTTATTCTGGAATGTCACTTTCCTGATCTAACCCACCCTAAATGTCAAGGTTCTGATCATCTTCTCAGCAGAAAGGAAATAGACAATGGGGTGCTTTAAACCTACAGCCAAGAAGTGGTAGGTAGCATCATAGGTTCTGAGGAAAAAAAAAAATGTTCATTTTTCCT
>NW_027954963.1:0-213 GCF_054177405.1 Leptonychotes weddellii
TACTCAAAATATCTCACCTTTATTGGAAAAATAGAGTTGGATTTTTTTTAATTAAATGAAAGAAATGACTAAGCTGATTATTTTAAAAGGACAAAGAGTATGTTACAGGAGAATATTATACAAGTCTATGATGGGTTGGTTATAGGGATTTAAGGAATGGGATATGAAGCAGGGGAGAAGTTAAGGGAAAGCAATGAGAGACTGAACATAAAT
>NW_027954964.1:0-213 GCF_054177405.1 Leptonychotes weddellii
AAAGATGGCGGAGGAGTAGGGGACCCTATTTCAACTGGTCCCCGGAATTGAGCTGGATATCTACCAGACCACTCTGAGCACCCACGAAACCAGCCTGAGATGTAAGAAGATCTGAATCTCTACAAACAGAATATCGCAGGCAGTTGGTTTCGAGATACGAAGCGGAGAGCCGTGATCCTGCGGGCAGATATCGGAGGATAAAAGGCAGCGGGA
>NW_027954965.1:0-213 GCF_054177405.1 Leptonychotes weddellii
GCTCATAGATAGATCAAATTTGTGGTTGCCAGAGGCAGGGGCTGGGGAGGAGTGGCAAAATGGGTGAAGGGAGTCAAAAGGCAC
This sequence comes from Leptonychotes weddellii, assembly GCF_054177405.1. Classification (NCBI taxonomy): domain Eukaryota; kingdom Metazoa; phylum Chordata; class Mammalia; order Carnivora; family Phocidae; genus Leptonychotes; species Leptonychotes weddellii. The sequence goes on from NW_027954965.1 coordinate 85, forward strand.
AAAATTTCAGTTATAAAAAATAAGTCAAGGGGATAGATTGTTCAGCATATTTATTATTATAGTTAATAATAATATTGCATATTTGAAAGTTGCTAAGAGAATAAAAAAAGTTCTCGACACAAGAAAAAA
>NW_027954966.1:0-213 GCF_054177405.1 Leptonychotes weddellii
TTCTCTAATATCTCCCATGCTTTTTTCAAGCCCAGCTAGTGTCTTTAAAATCCTCATTCTGAACTCTAGTTCCAACATCTTACTAATGTCCATATTGTTTATGTCCCTGGCAGTCGGTACTGCCTCTTGTTCTTTTTTTTGAGGTGATTTTTCCATCTTGTCATTTTGTCCAGAGGAGAATAGATGAATGAGAGAACAAAATGCTAGCAGGGT
>NW_027954967.1:0-213 GCF_054177405.1 Leptonychotes weddellii
GACAGATGAATGGATAAAAAGATGTGGTATATGTATACAATGGAATATTACGCAGCCATCAAAAGGAATGAAATCTTGCCATTTGCCATGATGTGGATGGAACTGGAGGGTATTATGCTAAGCAAAATAAGTCAATCAGAGAAAGACATGTATCATATGACCTCACTGATATGAGGAATTCTTAACCTCAGGAAACAAACTGAGGGTTGCTGG
>NW_027954968.1:0-213 GCF_054177405.1 Leptonychotes weddellii
TGGAATCGAGCCCTATGTTGGGGCATCTGCTCCTCCCTCTCCCCCCCTCACCCCGCTCATGTTCTCTCTCTCTCAAATAAATAAAATCTTAAAAAGATTTTGGAAAAAAAAATAAGATTTTGCCTATTTGCTCTAGTTGCCTGAGGGATAGAGAAATCAGTCCAGCCGTGGGAAGGACCCAAGATGGCCATGTTAGGAAAAGGAGACTGGGAG
>NW_027954969.1:0-213 GCF_054177405.1 Leptonychotes weddellii
ATCTCTTCTGTGCGGCAATCCCATAGGATGTATTTCACCTCATGTAATAGGTATGTTTCTGAAGTAGGTTTGAACTCTCCCACAAATCAATTCCTCCTTTCCCTTTAGAGTTTTTGCTAAAACACCTGATGCGTATCATAGACTCTTCCACTGTCATGGAATTTTCTTGAATGAACAATGACTTAAGACGATTGGATCCCATTGGTTGGGGCT
>NW_027954970.1:0-213 GCF_054177405.1 Leptonychotes weddellii
CCTCAAGCACATAGAATTGTTTATTTCATTCTTCATTGGGTGTCATATTTATTATCATCACTCTTCCTAACTTGTTTAGTCTTTATTTTTACCTTTCCCTGTGGTACACGGAATAATGGCCACCGAAAGATGTCTGTATTCTACCCTTGGAACCTGTGAATATTTTCCCTTACACGGTAAAAAGGACTTTGCAGGTATTGATTAAGACCCTAG
>NW_027954971.1:0-1211 GCF_054177405.1 Leptonychotes weddellii
CAAAGGCGGTCCTAAGAGGAAAGTATATAGCAATACAAGCCTTTCTCAAGAAACAAGAAAGGTCTCAAATACACAACCTAACCCTACACCTAAAGGAGCTGGAGAAAGAAAAGCAAAGCCTAAACCCAGCAGGAGAAGAGAAATAGTAAAGATCAGAGCAGAAATCAATGAAATAGAAACCAAAACAACAGTAGAACAGATCAACAAAACTAGGAGCTCGTTCTTTGGAAGAATTAATAAGATTGATAAACCCCTGGCCAGACTTATCAAAAAGAAAAGAGAAAGGACCCAAATAAATAAAATCATGAATGAAAGAGGAGAGATCACAACCAACAGCAAAGAAATACAAACAATTATAAGAACATATTATGAGCAACTATATGCCAGCAAATCTGAAAGAAATGGATGCATTCCTAGAGATGTATAAATTACCAAAACTGAACCAGGAAGAATTAGAAAACAGAACAGACCCATAGCCACTAAGGAAATTGAAGCAATAATCAAAAACCTCCCAAAAAACAAGAGCCCAGGGCCAGATGGCTTCCCAGGGGAATTCTACCAAACATTTCAAGAAGAATTAATACCTATTCTTCTAAAACTGTTCTAAAAAATAGAAATGGAAGGAAAACTTCCAAACTCATTTTATGAAGCCACCATTACCTTGATCCCAAAATCAGACAAAGGCCCCATCAAAAAGGAGAATTACAGATCAATATCTCTGATGAACATGGATGCAAAAATTCTCACCAATATACTAGCCAATAGGATCCAACAGTACATTAAAAGGATTATTCACTACGACCAAGTGGGATTTATTCCTGGGCTGCAAGGTTGGTTCAACATCTGCAAATCAATCAGTGTGATACAATACATTAATAAAAGAAAGAACAAGAACCATATGATCCTCTCAATAGATGCAGAGAAAGCATTTGACAAAGTACAGCATCCTTTCTTGATTAAAACTCTTCAGAGTGTAGGGATAGAGGGTACATACCTCAATATCATGAAAGCCATCTATGAAAAACCCACAGCGAATATCATTCTCAATGGGGAAAAACTGAAAGCTTTCCCCCTAAGGTCAGGAAGATGGCAGGGATGTCCACTATTGCCACTGCTATTCAACATAGTATTAGAAGTCCTAGCCAGAGCAACCAGACAACAAAAAGAAATCAAAGGCATCCGAATCAGCAAAGAAGAAGTCAAACTCTCAC
>NW_027954972.1:0-213 GCF_054177405.1 Leptonychotes weddellii
GCTCAGTCCCAGGGAAGACACCGGAGACTCTCTGGCTGGGGGCCCTCCCAAATAAGATGCAGAATTGGGTTTGACCTTCCCGCAAGCAGGACGCCAAGGCCCTTTCCTTCTTCCAGCTCCCTGAAGGGTGCTGACCTCCCCCCCACCTACACCCACCCCCAGCCTTCGCAAGAATGAGGCTACAGGGCCCCTGGGCCCCGGCGGGTTTTCAGC
>NW_027954973.1:0-213 GCF_054177405.1 Leptonychotes weddellii
TAAAAAAATAATGCAAGAGGGCGCCTGGGTGGCTCAGTTGGTTAAGCGACTGCCTTCGGCTCAGGTCATGATCCTGGAGTCCCGGGATCGAGTCCCGCATCAGGCTCCCTGCTCGGCGGGGAGTCTGCTTCTCCCTCTGACCCTCCTCCCTCTCATGCTCTCTGTCTCTCATTCTCTCTCTCTCAAATAAATAAATAAAATCTTTAAAAAAAA
>NW_027954974.1:0-213 GCF_054177405.1 Leptonychotes weddellii
TTGCCCTCCCCATCCCCCACAAATGCCATGGCCCCACAGTCATCTAAACAGAGGGCTGGCCGCGGAATGGTGATTCTGTTCTCCAGAGAGGAGGCAGAAAGCCTCACTTCCCTCCTTTAGTTTAACTAGTGACAGCCTGCTGGAAATATCGACTCTTTGGAGAGAAACTTCCCACAATCTTGAAGGCTGCTCCTTGACTGTCAGCTCTGTTCT
>NW_027954975.1:0-213 GCF_054177405.1 Leptonychotes weddellii
AAAATAAGGCATTCAGGTCACCTAATAAAAGCTTCATTAGCAGAAGGCTTAATCTCTTGGAGGTAATTGGAAAAAATATTTCTTTTCTTTTTTTTTAAAATTTTTTATTGTTATGTTAATCACCATACATTACATCATTAGTTTTTGATGTAGTGTTCCATGATTCATTGTGCATAACACCCAGTGCTCCATGCAGAACATGCCCTCTTTAAT
>NW_027954976.1:0-213 GCF_054177405.1 Leptonychotes weddellii
AAAATGTATACCCGCCATGATTGAAGCTTGGCACGGATTATTCACGGGGAGGAATTATAATGCTTCCTGGGGGGTTCTGGGGGGAAATCCTGAGAACAAGCGTAAGCACCGACTGGGCATCCATTCTGCTCCTGGGACTTGAGGTTGAATTATTGCTTACACTCCCGATTCCAGAGGATGGATTTTATTATTGCCCTTTTGCATTTGGAGAAA
>NW_027954977.1:0-213 GCF_054177405.1 Leptonychotes weddellii
CAAAATGGGCAGAGATGGACTGACTATGTGGCCACCTGGGCAATAAGAAGAAACCTTGTTTGGTTGCTCTTTTCTAACCTTACTGCTGACAATCTTTCTAAGAAATACCAATTCACTTTTCTTTCAGTGTATGTATGAACGTTTCTGTGAATTTTGAGGAATTTGGGAGAAGACAGAATGATTCTGAATATCAGTGATCATAAAACAGATCCA
>NW_027954978.1:0-213 GCF_054177405.1 Leptonychotes weddellii
TAAAACTGGGTGTATTTTATCTAAAATGTATATACACATTTTTTTCCATATGATTAGTGAAAACATTATTAACAGAACTCATAGTGATAAAAAATTATCGGTGCAACATTTCAATTTTGTAATGGATGTTCCAAGAATATTCAGGGCTTCTGGCCAAGAAATAATAATTTAAAGAGGAAAAGAAATATTCCATTTTCTGAGAAACTTTTATAA
>NW_027954979.1:0-213 GCF_054177405.1 Leptonychotes weddellii
GCAATCGCCGCCAGGCCCAGGGCCAGGGTCTAGCCTGAGGGAAGCGGGGCGGGGCCAAGGCCTTTGGTGGCCAGAGGTAAGGGTGAGGTAAAGCCAATCTCACTTTAAACCCATCAGAGGGAGGACAGCTGTTTCCTGTTTCCGGAGGCTGCACCCAGGAACCCGAGGAACCTGGTGACTTGGGGAGGTGGGGGCAGCTGGGGGGTGCGGAGG
>NW_027954980.1:0-213 GCF_054177405.1 Leptonychotes weddellii
TTTTTTTTTTTTTCTTTTTTTTTTTTAAAGATTTTATTTATTTATTTGAGACAGAGAGAATGAGAGAGACAGAGAGCACATGAGAGGGGGGAGGGTCAGAGGGAGAAGCAGGCTCCCTGCCGAGCAGGGAGCCCGATGCGGGACTCGATCCCGGGACTCCAGGATCATGACCTGAGCCGAAGGCAGTCGCTTAACCGACTGAGCCACCCAGGC
>NW_027954981.1:0-213 GCF_054177405.1 Leptonychotes weddellii
GGCTTCCACTGTAAAGGGATCTGTGAGCTCCCCAGTTCCCCCACCAAGGCCAATAGAAGCCTCTGAGTCTGGTGGAACTGGCCCCAGTCCTGTTCGGGAGCAAACTCAGCATGGAGGCAACAGATGTCCTCAAGTGTAGGCTCTGGGCTGAAGCTGAAGGGGTTGGCAGCCGCAGTGACCTCCCCTCCAACCCCGCACCTCCATGTCCCCATT
>NW_027954982.1:0-1211 GCF_054177405.1 Leptonychotes weddellii
CTAACCCTACACCTACAGGACCTGGAGAAAGAACAGCAAATAAAGCCTAAACCCACCAGAGCAGAAATCAATGAAATAGAAACCAAAAGAACAGTAGAACAGATCAACAAACTAGGAGCTATTTCTTTGAAAGAATTAATAAGATTGATAAACTCCTGGCCAAACTTATCAAAGAGAAAAGAGAAATGACCCAAATAAATAAAATCATGAATGAAAGAGTAGAGATCACAAACAGTGCCAAAGAAATACAAAAAATTGTAAGAACATATGAGCAACTATATGTCAGCAAATTAGATAATCTGGAAGAAATGGATGCATTCCTAGAGATGTATCAACTACCAAAACTGAACCAGGAAGAAATAGAAAACCTGAACAGACCTATAACCACTATGGAAATTGAGGCAGTCATCAAAAATCTCCCAACAAACAAGAGCCAGGGCCAGATGGCTTCCCAGGGATATTCTACCAAACATTTAAAGAAGAATTAATACCTATTCTTCTGAAACTGTTCCAAAAAATAGAAATGGAAGGAAAACTTCCAAACTCATTTTATAAGGCCAGCATTACCTTGATCCCAAAACCAAAGACCCCATCAAAAAGAATTACGGACCAATATCCCTGATGAACATGGATAAAAAATTCTCACCAAGATACCAGTCAATAGGATCCAACAGTACATTAAAAGGATTATTCACCACGACTAAGTCGGGTTTATTCCTGGGCTGCAGGAAAAGGTTGGTTCAACATCCTCAAATCAATCAATGTGATAGACTACATTAATAAAAGAAAGAACAAGAACCATATGATCCTCTCAATAGAGGCAGAAAAAGCATTTGACAAAGGACAGCATCCTTTCTTGATTAAAACTCTTCACAGTATAGGGATAGAGGGTACATACCTCAATATCATAAAAGCCATCTAGGAAAACTACACAGCCAATATCAATCTCAATAGGGAAAAACAGAGCTTTCCCCCTAAGGTCAGGAAATGGCAGGGATGTCCACTATCACCAACGCTGTTCAACACAGTCCTAAAAGTCCTAGCCACAGCAATCAGACAACAAAAAGAAATAAAAAGCATCTGAATCAGCAAAGAAGAAGTCAAACACTCACTCTTTGCAGATGATGTGATACTTTTTGTGGAAAACCCAAAAGACTCCACCCCAAAACTACTAGAACTCATACAGGAATTCAGTAAAGTGACAGGATAGA
>NW_027954983.1:0-213 GCF_054177405.1 Leptonychotes weddellii
TTCTCCTATCACACCATTTGAGCCAGAAAGACTGGCTTCCAAAGAAAACAGCATCACCTAGTGTTGAAAAAATAAATCAGCTGATTGCTCTCAGCTGGGGGGCAGCCCTCTGCCTTTCTAGAACATGCCTTTATCTCGTCACCTGCCTGCTCAGAAACTTCCAACGTGTCGCACTCCCAGATTCCCACGGCAATCTGACATTTAGAGCTTCTT
>NW_027954984.1:0-213 GCF_054177405.1 Leptonychotes weddellii
CAATATTTCAACCCAACATGAAGAGAAGAGTAGACTTTTATTAAGTAAGAGTTTATGTTGTTCACATTCACTTTTTTTTTTATTCTTATGTTAATCCCCATACATTACATCATTAGTTCTAGATGAAGTGTTCCATGATTCATTGTTTGTGCATAACACCCAGTGCTCCATGCAGAATGTGCCCTCCTCAATACCCACCACCCGGCCACCCCC
>NW_027954985.1:0-213 GCF_054177405.1 Leptonychotes weddellii
GTTCAGGCTGGAGTGCTCCTCTCCCTCAGTCATCAGGCCAACATGGCGCTCCTGCCCAGTGTGGGGAGATGGAACCTGACTGGTAAGGACGCACGGCTGCAATGACACAAGACCCTGAGGAGGACTATGTCCACGATGTTCGGGTTTTTCTCAGCACTCTCATGTTGGTGATTAAAGTCAAAGGAAAATTATAACAACCCAGTTCAGGCAGGA
>NW_027954986.1:0-213 GCF_054177405.1 Leptonychotes weddellii
TGGGGATTAAGGAGGGCATTTGTGATGAGCACTGAGTGTTGTATGGAAGTGTTGAATCACTAAATTGTACTAATTGAAACTAATTAATTACACTATATATTAGCTAACTGAAATTTAAATAAAAACTTAAAAAGAAACAAAAAATAAGAGAAAAGGTAATAGGCTTAGATAGAAACAAAACAGCTCAATTTTTTTTTTTAAAGATTTTATTTA
>NW_027954987.1:0-213 GCF_054177405.1 Leptonychotes weddellii
ATGGCCAATAGGTACATGAGAAGGTGTTCATCACTAATCAGGGAAATGTAAAATGAATATTATCAAAAAGACAAGAAATAACAAGAATTGGCAAGGATGTGGAGAAAAGAGAACCTTTGTGCTTTGTTGGTAGGGATGTAAATTGGCCACAGTGGAAAACAGTATGGAGATTCCTCAAAAATAAAAAATAGAACCGCTATATGATCTAGCAGT
>NW_027954988.1:0-213 GCF_054177405.1 Leptonychotes weddellii
TAGTTTTTGATGTAGTGTTCCATGATTCATTGTTTGTGCATAACACCCAGTGCTCCATTCAATACATGCCCTCTTTAATACCCATCACCAGGCTAACCTATCCCCCCCCAGAACCCTCAGTTTGTTTTTCAGAGTCCATCATCTCTCATAGTTCGTCTCCCCCTCCAATTTCTCCCCTTCATTCTTCCCCTCCTGCTTTCTTCTTTTTTTTTT
>NW_027954989.1:0-213 GCF_054177405.1 Leptonychotes weddellii
GCAAGGCCTCCGGGAGGAGGGTCCCCAAGAAGGATGGGCGGCCAGTGGAGGGTAAGAAGGCAGGTCTTTCTGCTGCAGAAAGTAACTGAAGTTAAAAAAATCAAGAAATAGCTACTTAGATCGGCAGAGATAAACATAAGAAACAAAACAACTTAAAAGGCTGAAACTGGCCACCTCTTGACCTGGGAAGAGGTGGGGAAAGGGGCACGCTCG
>NW_027954990.1:0-213 GCF_054177405.1 Leptonychotes weddellii
ATAAACTACTCATAACTGAACAATTCACTCAATATATATATTTTATTCGTCTTACTTCCACTATACCAATCTTTAGAGGCTTTGAAAGCTATTTTATTAGAAAACTCGATATAATAAAGAAAGCTGAATGGTTTAAGAACGTTGGATATGTTGAATGACGAATAACTAAGGAGATTTTATGGCAGGTGGTAGTTTATTAATGCTACTCGATGA
>NW_027954991.1:0-213 GCF_054177405.1 Leptonychotes weddellii
GCTCATATGAATTACTAACATATCCTTGGGTATTAGGACTATTAAGTTAGAGTTGCTTAAACTATTATACTTTCCAAAATTACAGGAGAGGATAGAGCTTTCTTTTATTAGAGTATAAATGCAAATGCTTTTCCAAATCATATACCACCAACAGGAAGCCTGCAGAAATTAATAATTGTGCCAGCTATCAATCTTTTCATGCATAAAATTCAA
>NW_027954992.1:0-1211 GCF_054177405.1 Leptonychotes weddellii
CAGACCTGTACCTCTGAAACAAATAATACATTATATGTTAAAAAAAAAAAAAAAAGAGAGAGAAGATTGTAGGAAGGGAAAAATGAAGAGGGGGAAATCGGAAGGGGAGATGAACCATGAGAGATTATGGACTCTGAGAAACAAACTGAGGGTTCTAGAGGGGAGGGGGGTGGGAGGGTGGGTTAGCCTGGTGATGGGTATTAAAGAGGGCACGTACTGCGTGGAGCACTGGGTGTTATACGCCAACAATGAATCATGGAACACTACATCAAAAACTAATGATGAGGGGCACCTGGGTGGCTCAGTTGGTTAAGCGACTGCCTTCGGCTCAGGTCATGATCCTGGAGTCCCGGGATCGAGTCCCGCATCAGGCTTCCTGCTCAGCAGGGAGTCTGCTTCTCCCTCTGACCCTCCTCCCTCTCATATGCTCTCTCTCTCTCTCATTCTCACTCTCTCAAATAAATAAATAAAATCTTAAAAAAAAAAAAACAACTAATGATGTAATGTATGGTGATTAACATAACAATAAAAAATTAAAAAAAATTCAAATACACCCAAAAAATAAAAAAAAATAAAAACAGCTGTCGGCTTCCATTCTTCTGGTGTCATATTAATCCAAATGCCCAGCTCTACTCTGTTTCCTATCCCCTCAGTGGGATAGAAACTCATGAGAGAATATAAGGGTATTGGAGACACTCTATTTACAGAGCTTTCCATGGCTCTGGTTAGGAACAAGTTAGAAGGACTTAAAAAATTAGGTAACCTAGTTTCTTTTTCCTTCTGGGCCCTCTTGTTGAGTGTTATTATCCTTCTCCACTTTTAGGATGGAAAGGAGATTCATACTGCAGAGCAGTGTGTGACAGCTGAGATACTAAAACAGGTTTCTTTTTCTGGAGAAGTGAAATTAATATACAGCTTTAGAGTTGACATGGAAGCTACTGATATTTCAGTAGTGTGAGTTAAAAAACTAAAGCTCAGAGTTCACGGCTAAAATGTGGCCTACATCAGAAATCTAATAATTAACAAAAGTGAAGATACCTTGTGGAATGAAAAACATTCTCTGATTCCCATGTAAATTTATTTCTTTTGTTTAACAGTTCTATTAATAGCTGTAAAGATGTTAAAAAATAACACCTTATATCTTTATAAATTAATATAACTCTCAACCTTTAAAAAAAAGATCTTATTTATTTACTTATTTTAGAGAGAGA
>NW_027954993.1:0-213 GCF_054177405.1 Leptonychotes weddellii
TCTGCTGTCACACACACACACACACACACACACACACACACGGTCTCTCCTGTAACTGTGCCCTTAGTTCTGCTGTCACACACACACACACGGTCTCTCCTGTAACCATGCCCTTAGCTCTGCTGTCACACACACACACACACACACACACACACACACACAGAGTCTCTCCTGTAACCATGCCCTTAGCTCTGCTGTCACACACACACACAC
>NW_027954994.1:0-213 GCF_054177405.1 Leptonychotes weddellii
GAGGAAGGACATCTTCTTCTCATTCACACAAAGGCCGTGGCTCTGGCCCCAACCACAGAAGAATCTGCCCCCTCCGGGCCTCTCCGGGCTGTTAGAGCTCAGGAACCCACGGCCACCAGCCCTCCCCACTGGAAGTCCCTGGCCCATGTGGGGTTCCCCCCCACCCCTCTACTGCTCTGGGTAGCTTAGCTCTTCCCTCCCAAGCCCTTCTGT
>NW_027954995.1:0-213 GCF_054177405.1 Leptonychotes weddellii
AGAATGCAGTCAGTCAAGGCAATGCAAAAAGTCTTTTGATTCACTGCCAAGTTTTTCTTTTTTTTTTTCCCAATTTTTTTTTTAATTCTTATGTTAATCCCCATACATTACACCATTAGTTCTAGATGAAGTGTTCCATGATTCATTGTTTGTGCATAACACCCAGTGCTCCATGCAGAATGTGCCCTCCTCAATACCCCCCACCAGGCCCGC
>NW_027954996.1:0-213 GCF_054177405.1 Leptonychotes weddellii
TTGCCCTCCCCATCCCCCACAAATGCCATGGCCCCACAGTCATCTAAACAGAGGGCTGGCCGCGGAATGGTGATTCTGTTCTCCAGAGAGGAGGCAGAAAGGCTCACTTCCCTCCTTTAGTTTAACTAGTGACAGCCTGCTGGAAATATCGACTCTTTGGAGAGAAACTTCCCACAATCTTGAAGGCTGCTCCTTGACTGTCAGCTCTGTTCT
>NW_027954997.1:0-213 GCF_054177405.1 Leptonychotes weddellii
TCAAAGTCTGATAACCAGCTAAGATCGCATAACTGACCTAAGTGGCTGAGCCAGTATATGAATCTCAACAATCGGGCTCTAGAGCCTGAGCTCTCCCACTGCCCACCACCCTCTCCCCACCCCCAAAGCACACAGACCTAAATAGCCATGTCAGAGGAGAAGGTCTTAATTCTTCTTCTTCTCACCCCCACTGGAGATATACTTTTTGAAATA
>NW_027954998.1:0-213 GCF_054177405.1 Leptonychotes weddellii
GGACCAGCCAGGAATCAGGTGGAGACCTCACAGGCTCCGTCTGTACCAGCAAAGGGTGTGATCACCTGACGGAAGAATCTACCGCCCTAGATTCTTGGCTGGCCTTCCTTCATCCGCTCTTCCAGTCAAGCTTCCTCAACGCCACCCTGTCATGTCTCTCCCTCAGGTGCACAGGAAGGTCATCTGACATGGTGGAATGATGCTGAGTGCTAA
>NW_027954999.1:0-213 GCF_054177405.1 Leptonychotes weddellii
ATAGAAATACATTATAAAACCAGTTCAAGTGTTTTTAGAAAACTATAATGCTTTATTTCATCATTTAAACAGACTAAATAAACTGAATGTTGTATATTGTAATTCTCTCCAGGATGATCAATAGCTTCTAAGAAATTCCCAGCAACTTTCTTTTTTAACTTGAAAAATGTCATTGTGATATTCATATGGAAGAGCAAATAACAATGAATTACC
>NW_027955000.1:0-213 GCF_054177405.1 Leptonychotes weddellii
ACAGAGAGAGAGATAGCGAGAGCAGGAACACAAGCAGGGGGAGTGGGAGAGCGAGAAGCAGGCTTCCTGCCGAGCAGGGAGCCCGATGTGGGACTCGATCCCAGGACCCTGGGATCATGACCTGAGCCGAAGGCAGACGCTTAACGACTGAGCCACCCAGGCGCCCGAGAAATGTTTCATTTCAATGGAAATATTCAGTAGAACAACAAGGAG
>NW_027955001.1:0-213 GCF_054177405.1 Leptonychotes weddellii
TTTATATATTTATATATTTATTTATTTATTTATTTGACACAGAGAGCGAGATCACAAGCAGGCAGACAGGCAGGCAGAGGGAGAGGGAGAAGCAGGCTCCCCACTGAGCAGGGAGCCCGATGTGGGGCTCGATCCCAGGACCCCGAGACCATGACCCGAGCTGAAGACAGATGCCCAACCGACTGAGCCACCCAGGTGCCCCTCCCTTCATTC
>NW_027955002.1:0-213 GCF_054177405.1 Leptonychotes weddellii
AGGAAAGTTGTCAGACAGTTAAAACATTGCAATGGCATTTTGAAAGAGTTGCTCTCTAAGAAGCATGCTGCCTATGCCTGGCCTTTCTATAAACCAGGGGACGCTTCTGCTCTTGGCCTACATGACTACCATGACATCATTAAGCACCCCATGGACCTCAGCACTGTCAAGGTACCCACTGCATGGGGCAGATGGGATGCTCAGGCAGTGATT
>NW_027955003.1:0-1211 GCF_054177405.1 Leptonychotes weddellii
TAGTGTATATAAAGGACAAATGAGTCCTAATTTACAACATCTAGTCTTTCTAGATGTTAAAGAGGTTGCCAGTGTATGACAAAAATAGAGTAGTAAACTAATACATTGTGTACACTTTGTGTTTAAATTCATAGGAAAGACTATTCTGAAAACAACTAGAGGAAGTGAAATTGTTAAAATCCCCTCTAAGCATTACAGACGCTTATACTTTCCACTAGGTTGATAAGAGATGAGAAGAGGAAGGGTTCTAGGCCAGAATGTTCTTTCAGTGCTACTATATATGTAGTGGGCAAATTTTTAAATAAGTCCTTACTTGAAACATCTAGTGTTCTGGATGTTTGAAAGTGAACAACATGTTGGAAGTAGAGAATTAGAGTAACAACACCTTTAAGTATTGTTAATTTACAGGAATGTCTGTATTTGGGGAATGGAATTGTTAAACTTGATGTCTTGGAGAGCATGCTGAGTGTTCGCTGGGTTCACTGGGGGATGGGGACAGGGCCAGGGCCAGGGAAGGAAGTGAGGAGAGAAGGGTTCTGTGCCCGTGAGTCTTTAAAGTTCCGTATGTGCATTTTAGTTAATATTGCTGTGTGTCAAAGGATAAACAAGTCCTAATGCCTGAAGTATATTAAAAGTAGAGGTAGTAAAAGAATCCCTTTATGAATGCCCTTTTGTTAGTTTTTAGGAAGGACTGTTTTGGGAGAGTCTGTTAATCCACCTCTTAGAGCTAGATGTAGTCCTATACTTAGTCATTAAAATGGTGGAGGGAGCAAAGGAGGGGTGAAGGGAAGGGCTTTTTGCTAGTATCTCCACATCTAGAAGACCGTTGTAGGTTATAACCATAGGTCTGTATGGGCGTTTTTATTAAGTACCTGTGTTTGTTGTGGACAAGTTTCATTATCTTGTAACATCTAAGCTTTTTGGATGTCCTGAGGTGACAATGTATGATAAAATGTACAGCTAATGAATTAACCAATTTATAAGTTTCTTTTTGTTATCATTGATAGGAAAGAAGCATCTTGGACGTGGAATTGTTAAGCTGTCTCTGAGAAATGTCAGGACTTTACTAGGTTGGCAGCAGAGGGGCAGAAGGAAGTATAGAGGGAGAGATGTATGTGGATGTGTTCATATTTACATTGTAATGATAACTGTTAATGTGTGTGCGTCTCTTTGGCTGTACTATAGGAATAAATTGATTCAATGGAAACGTA